>NC_081413.1:552655135-552955135 GCF_030272615.1 Cryptomeria japonica
TCCTTTCTTTTGCTTTCCTTTTGGTTAACTGGCCTTTTTTTCAGTCATTTTGTAAGTTGTTCCTAGTAGGTCTGGATGATTTTTGATGAACTATTATATGCTCCTATGTTAAAGGTTTTGGGTCCTTAAAACCTGCTTTTCATATTAATTAGAACAAGAAGGATTCATCTCCTTCCACTTCCTCACAATCTAAGGGAAAATGACAAGCATTTGTGGCTAAAACAGGTTCTTCATAGTAGTGGATACTTGATTCGGGTGCCTCTTATCAAATGGGTTCTACAAAGGAGCAATTTTATTCATTGGAACCATCAAAGGTACCTCACATTTACATAGGTGATGATACACAAGTTGAGGTTGAAGGGAAAGGTTAGGTTGACATGGATGATGGAATATTTGAGAATGTTCTTTATGTGCCTAACTTGTCTACCAATACTCTCTCTATCTACCAAATCACTCACTATGGGAATGGGAAAAAGGTTGAGTTTACACCTGATTCAGTTGTGGTAAAAGAACTTGATAATGATGCCTTGGTAGCAGTGGGACAAGTCAATGATAACTCAACACTATTCATTCTCCCACTTTGTGCCAAGTTCTCCTTCTAGGGCCTTGCTTACTCATTCAAATTCATAAAGTAAGCTATGGCATGAGCGGTTCGATCACCTCAACTACCACTATCTTCAGTAGCTTAGCACTAAAAACATGGTCACAGGTCTACCTCAAAATAGTTTTTCAAAATGTGTATGTTCAGGATGTTCCATGGGAAAGCATCTCGAGGATAAGTTTGATAAGGGGATAGCTTGGAGAGGTATGGAAGTTCTTCAACTTGTTCACAATGATGTATCAGGTCTATTTCCATCACCTTCATTTAGTAGGGCCCGCTATGTCCTCACCTTCATTGATGACTACTCCTGCTTCACTTGGGTCTATTTTCTTATTCATAAGAGTGAAGTGTTTGATGGATTTCTAGACTTCAAGGCTCATGTGTAAAGCAATCAAAGAAAGTGATCAAGATTATTTGCATGGGTAATGGAAGGGAATATGTGAAAAAAAGACTCAAGTATTTTTTTACATTTGAGGGGATTGATCTTCAACATTCAGTTGCCTACACTCCACAACAGAATGGAGTTGCAAAATGTAAGAACAGAAATCTCAAAGAAATGGCTAGATGCTTGATACATGCACGTTCTCTTGATCCCTCCTTTTGGGTAGAGGCTATCAGTTGTGCCACACACATCCAAAATCGGGTTCCTCACAAATATTTGATAGGTATTACTCCTTTTGAGGCTTGGGTTGGTAGGAAACCGATTGTGAGACATTTCAGAGTCTTTGGGTGTCCAGCATGGGCTTGCATTCCTCCGCAGAAATGCAAGGCATTGGAATTTCAGAGTCGACCTTGTATTTTTGTTGGATATCCCAAGGGTGTTAAGGCATATCGATGATGGATCCTGAGACACATGAGGTTTTTATTAAGAGGAGTGTTCATTTTGAGGAGATCTCTCCTAGCTTAGCCTCACTTCCTCCTCCACCTTCCTCCATTGTAGATAGTGATGTGAGTGATTTAGATGATGAGACTCCTTCAACTTTGACTTGCAGGGTTACACCTCTACAAGGTCCACTTACAGTTGAGGAGCCTCGTTGGCCTCAAAAGACACTTGAGTCAGTGGGTTCTCTTGTTGGGGATCCTTCAGATACACGAAGGACTCAATCGCAGCATCAGGGGTTCCCAAGTGGGACTAAGCTATGGAGGAAGAGTATAGTTCCTTGATGAGGAACAACACATGGTAGTTAGTCCCTCTCCCTAAGGGGAGAAAGATGGTTCGATGTAAGTGGATCTATCGGACCAATTTTGTAGCAGATGATGGTGTGGATAAGTATAAGGCTTGACTTGTTGCGAAAGGTTTCTCTCAGGTTCTAGATGTTGACTATACTAAGATCTTTGCACCTATAGCTAAGATGAACTCCATTCGCTTGACACTTTCTATTGTTATAGCTCATGGTTGGGTTGTACATCACATAGATGTGAAGAGTGCTTTTCTTCATGGGGATCTAGTGTTAGGACCCGGGAAGGACAACTGAGAGGGGGAGCGAATCAGTTGTGAACTAGTTGTCAATAAATTATAACCCAAATGCAATTTATTCCAATTTAAACTTAAGTGCTGGTAAAATAGATTAACAATTATAGCAGTGTCGGTATAACTTAATGCATGAAATAGAAAGAGAAACAACATCCACAATACATGACACAAAGATTTTGACGTGGAAACCTGATAAGGGGAAAAACCACAATGGGAAACCTTACCCACAATCAGATGATACTACTATAGATAGTAAGTGTATACAAATGGGGTCTGTACATGCAGAAAGGCCAACCACCTAGAGCTCACTACTCAATCACAAAATAGGAGTCACATTGACTACGATTGGATGGTTAAATCCAATGATAATGTACTACTCAAAATTGGATTTGGCAATGTTGGATTTAGTACCGGTTTAAGCTCTGAACATGAGTGCCAAACACCATCATAACCTTCCTTCAACCTTCCAATAATGTCTATGTGATTCGCACAAGGATCTACTTATTTTCACTCTTCAATATTCGAACACACTCATATGATCCTATATCTCGATCTTCAATAGGATCTTACAATCATATATACAAAACCTAAGACCAAATGTATAGGTCAGCTCACTAAAGATATTACAATTAAATCAATTACAAATAAGTCTTGATGCGATACAACATGTCAGCTCAATACATTTACTACATTATCCAATCAATAAACCATTTCCAAAATGTGTCGTGTTGATCTGGAATACTGATCCATAACCTAGACCTATTTGTCGGTAAAGGCAAATCTGTCAACCTGATTAGACCAATAAGAAAAACACCAAATACAAATTTCCAGTCCATGTCTTTGACATAACCAAATGATCTCCAGATGATAACAAGTCATCATCACTGCCGGTGAACAATATAACCTGCTGGTGAACATATACCAGTGACTGTGCATAGGCCACTAACCATACCAGTGAACATAATATAGACCTCCAAGAAGATAAGTGTTGACATCAATGGAAAAACCAATGCAACACATGACGAACTCATCCATAATACCAACAATCTCCCACTTTGGCAGTGATGGAAACACTAGATGGAAAAACATCTAAATGCCAAAAACAGAATGCCAAAAACTAACAAACCAACAATCTCCCAAAGATAGATCAATACAAAGTTCTGTAACAGAAACAGAAACCAAAAAGAAAAATACATATATCCAAAGAGTTCATCTCTCCCCAAGGAATAATGTTTTTCCATAGATATCTCTCCCCCTTTGACATCAAATGTCAAAGCAGTTAAGAATTCAAAACATAACATTCAACCAATTACTCCCTCTGGGAAGTAACTCTCCTTCATCAAAGCCGGAAAAAGATTTTTCTATTAGTCCCTGTCGGTTTGATGCCAATCTTCATCATTCAAGTCTCTGTCGGTGGGGAAATTACTGTAAGGAAGTTAAGTAGCGGAAACAACTTCCTACACTAACCTTGAGAGGAGGGTAATGCAAAACTTTTTCAGATTGTTACAACAGTTACAGAAAATAGAAATAGATACAATAGCATTCATACCACAACACAGCGATTTACGTGGGGAAAACCCTTTCGGGAGAAAAACCCCACCCTCCAAAAGCAGCTCAATATTTTATTCAGCAATCAAAAACAGATTACAAAATACTTGCAGAGCAAGCTCTTCGCAGGAGTACCACTAATCAGAGATTCAGAGGCAACTCAATAGCCATAACACTCTTACACACAACCTCTATCTCACACACCTCATAAATAGGAGATACAATACAAGAAACCGTCAAACGGTATTACAAAACCATGGGCTAAAACCACCCAATAAGGTGTAGCCGACCTTATCTCCCTTCTATGACATGTTAAAGCACACATCAACACGTGTCGCTCCCTTTTACAGCTCATTTATGTATTCGATACAAATTATTTTTCCTATTTCAGGAGTACAAACTTCCGGAGGCCATAACTTGAGAACCGGGTGTCCGATTGACGAACCGTTTGAAGCATCGGAAAGCTCGCGAAGTGCTCTATCACCTCGTAACCGGCTTCGCCGGTTACGGCAAATTTTCAGGGCATTTCGGAGCCTCTAAAGTCCCCAAAATTAAGTTTAAACATTTTATTGCACCCCTCCAAGACGAAAACTTTAATATCTTCAAAACTAGCTGTGACCTTGTGACGAAACTTTACCGGAATGCTTATCTAGCCAACCAGAAGCTTCAGGGAGAGTTTCGCACTATTTCGTGCTCAAATAAAAACTTACTATAAATAGTAACCTCATATAAATGCAAGGTTGAGACACCATTTTTCCCAACAAATCTCCCACTTGTCGAACACCTTGCATGAGCGAAAGGGAATGTCAACACAATGAATCAATTGCTAGGGGCCATAAGGCCCATAGACTCTGAACACCATCTGAACTTCTCTGTGCTCACAGCCTTAGTTAAAGCATCTGCAACATTCATCAAAGTGTCCACCTTAACCAGCTTCACCCTACCATCTTCAACCATATCTCTAACAAAATGATACTGAACATCAATATGTTTGGTCCGGGCATGAAATGTCGGGTTCTTAGCTAGGCTAATTGCACTCTGACTGTCACAGTAAACTGTCACTGTACCTTGTTTTATTCCAATATCCGAACACAATCTCTTAAGCCAAATGGCCTCTTTACAAGCATGAGTAGCTGCCATATACTCTGCTTCAGTAGTGGATAAAGCAACCACAGCCTGTCGCTTACTCATCCAACTAATTGCACCACCAAACAAAGTAAACACATAAGCACTGGTGGATCTTCTGCTATCAATATCACCTGCCCAATCTGAATCCACATAACCATGGATATAAAGGGAAGTCATGTCTCCAACTGAATTACCATGATAACACAAAGAATACTCTGAAGTACCCTTCAAATATCTGAAGACTCTTTTGACTGCATCCCAATGAACTCTACCAGGATTAGACATATATCTAGAAAGTACTCCCACTGCTTGGGCAATGTCTGGTCTAGTACAGACCATAGCATACATCAAGCTTCCAACTGCACTCTGGTAAGGCACTCTGCTCATGTCTTCCATCTCCAATGGGGATGTAGGACAATCTGAAACAGATAGTTTCGTTCCAACTGTAAAAGGAACACTCAATGGTCTACAATTCTGCATGTTGAACCTCTGTAACACTGAATTCACATACTTACTCTGGCCTAGCCATAGCTTTCTGTTCAACCTATCTCTTCTAATTTCTATCCCAAGAATGTGCTTTGCTGCACCAAGATCTTTCATTTCAAATTTAGCAGCGAGCTGAGACTTCAGTTCTGAAATCATACCTTTCCCTTTACCAATGAATAACATATCATCAACATACAATGCAATGAATAAGAAATGATCACCATAAGATTTATAATAAACACAGTGATCTGATTTAGAACGTTCAAATCCCAAACTCAACACATATGTATCAAATTTCTGGTACCACATCCTAGGACTTTGTTTGAGGCCATACAAAGATTTCTTCAATTTACAGACCAAATTACTTTTGCCTTTCACCACATAGTGCTCCGGCTGTGTCATATAAATATCTTCCTCCAAATCACCATGAAGGAAAGCAGTTTTCACATCCATTTGTTCAACCTCTAAATCATAAGCAGTAGCAATAGAAAGCAAAAATCTAATGGACGTCATTTTTGCAACAGGAGAAAATATCTCACCATAATCAACACCCTCAACCTGAGAGTAGCCTTTTGCAACCAACCTTGCTTTATACTTCTCAATGCTTCCATCTGAACCAATCTTTTTCTTGAACACCCATTTACAACCAACAGGTTTTCGTCCTTCAGGCAATGGTACAAGATCCCATGTATCATTCTTTTTCAAAGCTGCCATTTCTTCCTCCATAGCAATCTTCCAGGATTCTGCATCATTCATACCTAATGCCTCTTCTACAGATTTCGGTTCATCCATACTAGTATTCAGAACAAAAATACATCTCCAATCATCAGGTGAATACCTTTCAGGTGGTTGTCTATGTCTTGTAGACCTTCGAACAAGCTGAGTTGGAGGTTCTTCCTCCTCTTCTGAAGATTCAGAGCTAGATGAGCTCTCCTCAAATTCTTGCCTATCTAGGGGTCTCGATTCAACTCTTTCAGGTGTAGAAGGAAGTTGAATCACATCTTCCTTTTTAGTCTGTTCTGGCTGCAATGTAACAGAAGGAGACTTAATTTCTCTAAAAATAACACTTCTACTGTGAATTACCTTTTGTGCAACAAGGTCCCAAAGCTTGTATCCTTTCACACCATAACTATACCCGATGAAGATACATTTCACAGCCTTGTTCTCCAACTTTGTTCGCTTCTCCTTTGGCACATGTGCATATGCCTCGCAACCAAAAACTCTAAGATGTCTCAATGAAGGCTTGTGACCTGACCATGCTTCCATAGGCGTTTTATCAACAAGAGCTGATGTAGGAGACCTGTTAATCAGGTAGCAAGCAGTGGCAACAGCTTCAGCCCAAAACTTTTGTTCAAGACCAGCACCACTCAACATACTCCTAGCCTTTTCCATCAGTGTCCTGTTCATTCTTTCTGCAACTCCATTCTGCTGTGGAGAATATGGAGTTGTCTTCTGCCTGTTAATTCCACAGTCTTTACAGAATCTATCAAAATCATTAGAGCAAAACTCACCGCCATTATTAGTTCTCAAACATTTTATTTTCTTTCCAGTCTGCAACTCAACCATTGCTTTAAATTCTTTAAAACGATTAAAAACTTCAGATTTACTCTTTAGAAAATATACCCATGTCCTTCTACTAAAATCATCAATAAATGAAACATAATATGTGGATTTTCCAATCGAAGAGACATCTACTGGACCAAACACATCAGAATGGATAAGATCCAAAACACCACAAGTTTTATGAGAACTCGAGTAAAACTGAACGCGGTTTTGTTTTCCATAAATGCAATGCTCACAGAAATCAAAGTCAAGGTTACAGTCATTCAAACCTTCAACAAGGTTTTTATTTTTCAAGGTCCTTAGACCCTTTTCTCCAATGTGGCCAAGTCTCTGGTGCCATAACATAGTCTTCTCTGCAGGTAACTTTGCTTCAGACGAAAGAGCACCCTTAGGTACCCAAAAACCATTTCCATCTGCTGAAGGTGAAACCTTCAAATCTTCCAGTGAAGTATCCGCAGATTTACTTTTTACAGAAGTGCTATTACACTCAATAGTGTATGCTTCAAGCTTATACAAAGTGCCAAACCTGACACCTCTAGCAACTACCATAGCACCCTTAATCATCTTACATCTTGTTTCAGAAAAGACTACCTGCACACCTGCATCTATTAGTTTGCTCACAGATAATAGGTTTCGTTTTAATCCAGGGATATGCAACACACCATTAATCCTTTTTATTCTACCATCAGAAAACCTGATTCTAACCTTACCTCGACCAACAATGTCTAGAGGTGAATCATCACCCAAGTACACCTTACCTCCATTAAATCTTTCATATTCAGAAAACCAATCTCTATTGGAAGTCATATGAAAAGATGCACCTGAGTCAATTAGCCAGGCATCATTACCTGCATGAGTCGCCAAAGCCGCAATAAATGCATCGCCATCTTCCTTGTCGGACTCAGAATCAGAATCGAACTTTTTCTTTTTCTTCTTCTTTTCTTCTTTGCAGTCCTTACGGATGTGACCCGGTTTACCGCAATTCCAGCAAATGACTTTGGACTTTCCAGGAGATTTCGATCTCCCTTTGGATTTGGACTTGCCGCGCTTCTCATTCTTCTTGCCTTTCTCCTTAGGTCTTCCACGAACGGTTAGGGCTTCCTTTGAACTGATGGATACCTTCCTTCGCATCTCTTCACCGAGTAGGGCACCCACCACGTCTTCAGATTTCAAAACAACAGAAGTACTACCAATAGCCATAACAAGAGAATCCCACGAATCAGGCAAAGAACAAAGCAAGATCTGACATTTCTCCTCCTCATCCATCTTAACACTGACGGATACTAATTGAGCCACAATCATATTGAATGCTTCTAGGTGGTCTGCAATTCGTCCACCCTCTTCCATCTTTAAGGAATACAATTTCTTTCTTAAGAAAATTTGATTTAATAAAGATTTCACTTGATACATCTCACCAAGCTTAGTCCATAGCTTCTTTGCAGAGTTTTCTTCATGGACATTGATTAGAACAGAGTCTGTCAGGCACAGTCTGATTAGACCCTTGGCTTTTCGGTCCATAACATCATACTGAGCTGCCGCAGTAGGATCTGAGGGCCTTTGGACATTCGCATCAACAGCATCCCAAAGATCTCGATCTATTAGCAGATCTTCCATCTTCAGCTTCCACATCTCAAAATTACTTCCATTAAATTTCTCCACCTCTATTCTCCCTGACGAACTCGCCATCTGAATATTCCTGCAACAAGATCAAAAAGTGTCTTCTGCACAAGCTCCCACTCAAATCTGGATTAGTTCAAAAAACCCAACTGCCCACAATTGAAACCAAAGGTGATCAGGCTCTGATACCACTTGTAAGGAAGTTAAGTAGCGGAAACAACTTCCTACACTAACCTTGAGAGGAGGGTAATGCAAAACTTTTTCAGATTGTTACAACAGTTACAGAAAATAGAAATAGATACAATAGCATTCATACCACAACACAGCGATTTACGTGGGGAAAACCCTTTCGGGAGAAAAACCCCACCCTCCAAAAGCAGCTCAATATTTTATTCAGCAATCAAAAACAGATTACAAAATACTTGCAGAGCAAGCTCTTCGCAGGAGTACCACTAATCAGAGATTCAGAGGCAACTCAATAGCCATAACACTCTTACACACAACCTCTATCTCACACACCTCATAAATAGGAGATACAATACAAGAAACCGTCAAACGGTATTACAAAACCATGGGCTAAAACCACCCAATAAGGTGTAGCCGACCTTATCTCCCTTCTATGACATGTTAAAGCACACATCAACACGTGTCGCTCCCTTTTACAGCTCATTTATGTATTCGATACAAATTATTTTTCCTATTTCAGGAGTACAAACTTCCGGAGGCCATAACTTGAGAACCGGGTGTCCGATTGACGAACCGTTTGAAGCATCGGAAAGCTCGCGAAGTGCTCTATCACCTCGTAACCGGCTTCGCCGGTTACGGCAAATTTTCAGGGCATTTCGGAGCCTCTAAAGTCCCCAAAATTAAGTTTAAACATTTTATTGCACCCCTCCAAGACGAAAACTTTAATATCTTCAAAACTAGCTGTGACCTTGTGACGAAACTTTACCGGAATGCTTATCTAGCCAACCAGAAGCTTCAGGGAGAGTTTCGCACTATTTCGTGCTCAAATAAAAACTTACTATAAATAGTAACCTCATATAAATGCAAGGTTGAGACACCATTTTTCCCAACAATTACCCCAAGCTGCTCTCTAATATATTCAAATGTTTCCTTAGGCAAAGGCTTTGTAAAGATATCTGTAATTTTCTCTTTAGTATTCACATAAACCAATCTTACTTCATTTGCTTCAACATTCTCTTTCAAAAAATTGTACTTAATAGAAACATGCTTTGTCTTAGAGTGAAACATCGGATTATTTGATATATAAATTGCTGTTGAATTATCACAATAAATGATTATTGGTTCTTTGCATTTTACCTTTATATCCTTCAACATTTGCTTGATCCATAATACTTGAGTACAATTAGTTGTTGCTGTAACATATTCTGATTCTATTGTAGATAATGATGTACAAGTCTGCTTCTTACTGATCCATGAAATCAATCTTCTACCAAGAAAAAATGCACCACCACTGGTACTCTTTCTGTCATCTACATCTCCTGCCCAATTGGCATCGGTGTATGCACATAAATCAAAAATTTCATCTTTAGGATACCATAAACCAAGATTTGTTGTGCCTTGTAGGTACCAAAAAATATTTTTTACTATTGATTCATGATTTTCTTTAGGATTTCTTTGAAATCTAGATACAATATATACTGCATTTATTATATCAGGTCTAGTTTGTGTCAAATACAGTAAACCTTCAATCATAGATTTGTAGCTTGTCGGATTAATAGGAGCTGAATCATCCTTTAATGCCAATTTATTAGTTGTAGTCATAGGAGTACTTACTGGTTTGGAATTTTCCATACTGAATTTCTTCAAGAGTTCCTTCAAGTACTTTGTTTGACATATGAATATACCTTTATCTATTTACGAAATCTGCAAACCTAAAAAGAATTTTATCTCTCCAGTCATAGATGTTTCAAATTCTTTTTGCATCCGATTTGCAAATTCCTTACATAATCCATCTTCACCTCAAAAAATGATATCATCCACAAAGACTTCAATAACCAAAATGTCATCATTGGTAACTTTGTAATACAAATTGCTATCAACATTACCTTTTGTTTAACCAAGCATCAAAAGATATTTATCCAATCTAGCATACCAAGCTCTGGGAGTTTTCTTCAATCCATATAAAGCTTTCCTTAACCTGCAAACCATATCCTTATTATCTGTCAAAGAAAATCCATCAGGTTGTTCAATGTAAACTTCCTCCTCAAGATCTCTATTCAAAAATGCACATTTTACATCCATCTGATAAACTTTATAGTTCTTATGAGCTGCAAATGCAAGAAATAGTCTAACTACCTCAATTCTAGCTACCAGTGCAAAGGTTTCAATATAATATATTCCTTCTTTTTGTGAATAACCTTTACAAACTAATCTTTCTTTGTTCTTGATTACTTCACCATTCTCATTTTGTTTATTTCTATATACTTATTTAGTTCCAATTAAATTTTTGTCTGTAGGCCGGGGAACCAATGTCCAAGTATTATTCTTTTTAGTTTGTTCTAATTCATCTTCCGTTGCTTTTATCCAATGTTCATCTTGACATGCTTCAATAATAGATGCTGGTTCAACTTGAGAAATTAAACATACCTCTTCATTTGCCAATCTTCCTCTAACCATAACACCTTGATTCTTGTTTCCAATTATTTGATTCTCTAAATGATTCAATCTTACATACCTGGGTTTGTTTTGATTTCCACTTACATGTTGTTGTTCTTTTGTCATAGTAGAGTTCTATGATGATGCCAGTGTGACTGGGTCTTCACTCTATACCGGTGCAATCAGTGTTGATTCATTTTATAATCATTTCAACTGTCAGTTCAACAGATCTTGAATCTCCTCTAAAATTTTCATCTATCTTCACATTAGTACTCTCAATGATTTTATGTAACCTTTTATTATAACATCTATATGCCTTTCTTTTAGATGAATAACCAAGAAATATTCCTTCATCACTTCTAGGATCAAATTTGCCAATATACTCATCTCTTCTAAAATAATATTTGCTTCCAAATATTCTGAAGTACTTAAGAGTAGGAATATGAACAAACCATAGTTCATAAAGAGTCTTACCAGTTTCACTTTTGATGTGAACTATGTTGAACGTATAAACCATTGTATTCATTGCTTCTCTCTAGTACACATGAGGTAGATTTTCTTCTATCAACATGGTTCTTGCTACATCCAGAATAATTTTGTTCTTCCAATCCACAACTGCATTTTGTTGGGGTGTCCGGGGTGCTGATAGTTGTCTTTTGATTCCACTCACTTCACAAAATGCATTAAATTCTCTAGATGTAAATTTTCCTCCTTGATCTAATCTCAAACATTTGATTTTCTTGTTGGTTTCATTCTCTACCATTTCCTTGTATATTTTGAATCTTTGAAAAGCTTCTGATTTCTCCCTAAGAAAAGTAACCCAACACATTCTAGAATAATCATCAATTAATAACATAAAGTATCCATCTCCCTGTAGACTTCTTGTTCTTGTTGGACCACATAAATTAGTGTGAATTAAATCAAGAATATTATTGGATTTCTAAGTAATGCTCTTAAATGTTGTTCTAACTTTCTTTCCCATTTGACATTCCTTACATACCGGATGATGAGGTTTCACAATCTTAGGTAAATCCCTTAGTGCCTTAGTTGAACTAATCTTTATAATGCAATAAAAATTCACATTACAGAGTATTTTATGCCATAACCAACTTTCATCTATGTGTGCAATTAAACATGTCTTATCACTGGTATTCAGGTGAAAGATATTACCTTTAGTCTGATTACTAGTTGCAATCTCTAATCCAGTTTTGTTTATGATTTTGCATTTTCCATTCTTGAACTATAACTGAAATCCTTTCTCAACTAACTGACCAACATTCAAAAGATTATGCTTTAAACCTTCTACATAATAAACATTGTCAGTATTGTGCTTACCATCCAAAGATATAGTGCCTTTTCCTTTGATTAAACAAGATTTATCATCTCCAAACCTTACTAGACCTCCCTAAATTTTCTGAAATGATAAGAATTTGATTTTATCACCAGTCATATGATGTGAGAATCCACTATCTATAATCCATTCATCCTTTTCTTCAATTTTTACTGCCAATGTTTGTTTTACTAGTTTGACATTAGGTGTCAGCTGACCTTCTTTTATTGCAACAAAAGCCCATCTGCTATCTATTGTATCTTCATCTAAATCATCTATAACACCTTCATCTACATAGTAACCTGACTTATCTCTATTTTTCTTAATTCTATATCTCTAATATTTAGGGTTAGGCTTATATGATCTTTTTGCTTCCTCCCTTAGTCTTGCATGTCTATCAGGACATCTAGAAGCTATATGACCAACTTTATTGCAATTAAAATATTTGAAAGGTGCTTTACCTTCATAGTTACTTCCTACTGGACCTTTAGGCATCTTCCTTGCAAATAGTGCTTCAAGTTCTTCATTTTCAGTCCTCATATCTTCAAGTTCTTTTGCATAAAGTTCTTTTCAATCAGTTTTGTCAGATGATGATGATGCTTTAAAAGCTAAATCAGTCTTTACAGTAGCAATAGGACCAAACTCTTCAAGCTCAAATGCAGAAAGTTTTACAACCAAAGTATCTCTAGAAACTAAAGTATTAGGCATTGTTCTCAACTCATTAATAGCAGTCACTTTCATTTTGTAAGTTGGTGGCAAAGCTCTTAAAAATTTAGACACAATTTCATCTTCACTTAAGGATCCTCCACAACATTGTATTCCTAAAACAATTTCATTAACTTTTTCCATAAATGCAAAAAATCTTTCATCTTCTTCCATTTTAAAGTTTTCATACCTGACCCAGTAACATTCCAATTTTTCTATTTTGACAGTGTTATCTCCTTCATCCAATATTTCTAGTTTATCCCAAATAGCTTTAGCAGTAGATCGGTCTGATAATGTGCTCAAAAGTGCTTCTCTTGCTCTGCAATCATTGTCCAAGTCCTTAGCCAATGTTGGTGGATGAGGTTGATTCAGAGTAGGACCAACATAGCCATTCTTTGTAACATCCCATATATCTCTTCTAATGCAGTTCAAATGTGTTTCCATTCTGATATTCCATATGCCATAGTTAGTTCCAACAAGTTTCAGATTGTTCTTATTGAAAATATTTGTTGCCATAGGATCTCCTCAAGCTATTAGACTTCTATAAAAAGAGGACTTAGCTCTGATACCAATTGTTAGGACCTGGGAAGGACAATTGAGAGGGGGCGTGGGTGAATCAATTGTGAACCAGTTATCAATAAATTATAACCCAAATACAATTTATTCCAATTTAGACTTAGTACCGATAAACCAAACTTAAGTGTCAGTAAAACAGATTAACAGTTATAGCAGTTTGGTATAACTTAATGCATGAAACAGAAAGAGAAACAACATCCACAATACATGACACAGAGATTTTGACATGGAAACCCGGTAATGGGAAAAACCACGATGGGAAACCTTACCCACAATCAGATGATACTACTGTAGATAGTAAGTGTATACAAATGGGGTGTGCACATCTAGAAAGGCCAACCGCCTAGAGCTCACTACTTAATCACAAAATAGGAGTCACATTGACTGCAATTGGATGGTTAAATCCAATGATAATGTACTACTCAAAATAGCATCTACAATGCTGGATTCAGTACTGGTTTAAGCTCTGAAAATGAGTGCCAAACACCTTCATAACCTTAATTCAACCTTCAAATAATGTTTGTGTGATTCGCACAAGGATCTTCTTATTTTTGATCTTCAATATTTGAACACACTCATATGATCCTATATCCCGATCTTCAATAAGATCTTACAATCATATATACAAAACCTAAGACCAAATGTATAGGTCGACTCACTAAAGATATTACAATTAAATCAATTACAAATAAGTCTTGATGCGATACAACATGTTGGCTCAATACATTTACCACATTATCCAATCAATAAACCATTTCCAAAATGTGTCATGGTGATCTAGAATACCGGTCCATAACCTAGACCTATTTGTTGGTAAAGGAAAATCTATCAACTTGATTAGACCAATAAACAAAACACCAAATCCAAACTTCTAGTCCATGTCTTCGACATAACCAAATTATCTCTATATGATAACATCATCATTATTGTCGGTGAACAATATAACCTGCTAGTGAACATACACCAGTGACTATGCATAAGCCACTAACCATACCAGTGAACATAATGTAGACCTCCAAGAAGATAAGTGTTGACATCAATGGCAAAACCAATGCAACACATGACGAAGTCATCCATAATACCAATATCTTGATGAGGACATATATATGGAGCAGCCATAGAGTTTCATCTAGGATTCTTCCTTGGTTTGTAGACCGAGGAAATCTCTCTATGGCCTTAAGCAAGCCCCCAGGGCTTGGTACACCAAGATGGATTCCTTCCTTCTCTCAGCAGGGTTCACCAGGTGTCATTATGGTCCGAATGTCTACATTTTGGGATAGGATGACTCACACTTGATACTTGTGCTCTATGTTGATGATTTGATCATTATAGGAAGCACCACATCCACTATTCGCTTGGGTCTTTTGCACTACTTTCTTGGGATAGATATTTCACAGTCATCTTATGGGATTACTATTTCGTAGCCCAAGTATGCTCTTGATCTACTTGCATGCTTTCATATGGTTGATTGTAAGCCTGCATCGACTCCCTTTCTTTTAGGAGTCAAGGTTGAGGCTAGGTGCTCTTCTCCATCAGTTGATGCCACATTTTATCGTCAGCTTGTGGGTAGTCTCATCTACTTGATTCACACATGCCCTAACATTTCATTTGCATTTGTCATGGTTTCCCACTTCATGCAGGAACCACATGAGCTTCATTATAAAGCTACCAAATGCATCCTACACTACATTTAGGGTACACATCATTATGGGATTCATTATGCAGCAAGCAATGGACTTCGGTTGGTTGGATACACTCCGATTGGGCTAGTGATCTTGATGATCGTAAGTCTACTTTTGGTTACAACTTCCACCTTGGTTCAGGCCCCATTTGTTAGTAGAGAAAGAAGTAGCATGCTATTTCTCTCTCTTCAACTAAGGCAGAGTATCAAGGGGTTGCTAATGCAGTGATTGAGACTATTTGGATTCAACATATTCTCATAGATTTAGGGTTCTCCACTCTAGAACTGACAGTTCTATATTGTGACAATCAGAGTGCTATTGCAATCTTGAAGAACCTGGTTCAGCATCAGTGGACCAAACACATCAAGATTCATATGTACTACATCTAAGAGCTGATTCAAGAGCATGTCATTGATTTGCAGTATTGTCCTACAGTGGATCAGGTTGCAGAGATATTCACCAAACCTTTCACTGAGAGTAAGTTCCAACAATTGCGATCTCTCTTGGGGGTGCAAGATATTTCATTAGGGGAGGCTAGCTGACTTCTCCTTCCTCTCTTATGGTGGGGACTTTTTCCCCTTTGATGTTTTGTCCTTTTTTGAGAGTCTTTTGCAAATTTTTCTCTCTTTTGGGGGGGAGTTTTTTCCCACTAGGTTTTCTCCCTTTCTTCATTTGTGAGAGATTTCATTGTATAGGTTTGCTTGCATTTGCATATTGTACATGAGTACCTATCATGGCCTAGTAGCTAGGACCCATCTTGCATTGTTGACTTGAGTCTTCATTCCCCTAAGTTGCACTTAAGGGGGGTGTTGGTGTAATTATTTATTCTTATAGGATATAATTACACTTTACTTAAGTTAACTTAGGATAATGCATCTCATTGTAGTTTGGATATGAGACACTTAGGGAAGTGTGCACATAGGGATATAGCTTGTAGGAGAAACTCCACCTTTTGTGGTCTTATCTTATTGTTACATTCCATATTTGATGGGTAATCCACCTCTTGTGGAATATTATATTATTTCTCCCACCTACCCCTACTTTTTCTTACCTACCCTTGTTTCTCATTGAGCCACATGTCATGATTGTGTGCTCACATATCCATTGGTCCTTGCCTATATATGCAGGCCTATATTTATTGTATTGGTTAACCCAGTTGATCATTTGTATATTGATGAGAATATAATTTGTTCTTGTCATACTTTTGTCTCTCTTTTGTGCTTTTCATTATGCCCTTGATCTTGGCAAAATCTCACAATTTGAATACTTGGTTTGTGAGAAAAAGATTCCCTTATCTTGCTATAATATTTGCAAACCAAGTTAGTATGTCAATTCTCCAAGCATTGACATCTCAAATTCTAATTGCATCTAATCAGGAAATTCTTTGCAAAGGGTATCCTTGTTGCCTCCAAAAATAATGTCATCTACATACACAACCACAATGATCATGTGGTTTCCATCTTTCTTGATGTATAAATTGTTGTCAACACTCCCATTTTTGAATCCTTGCTCCTTCAAGTATTCACCTAGCCCTAAATGTCATGCTCTAGGAGCTTTCTTTAAACCATGCAGGGCTTTCTTCAATTGGGATACAAAGGTTTCATCATCATGTAGAAGAAACCCTTTGGGTTGCTCCATGTACACTTCTTCTTCCAAATTTCCATTGAGGAAGGCAAATTTTACATCCATTTGATATACTTTATAACCCTTGTAGGTAGAAAAGGCTAGAAATATTCTAATTGCTTCTAATCTAGCTACCGATGCAAATGTTTCTTCAAAATCAATTCCCTCTACTTGAGAGTAACCCTTGCACACAAGTCTAGCTTTATGTCTAACAATTTTACCTTCTTCATTCATCTTATTTTGACAGAACCATTTGGTGCCAATGAAGTACTTCTCTTTTGGTCTAGGGACTAATTTCCAAGTCTTGTTCTTCTCAATCTACTACAACTCTTCTTCCATGGCATCCATCCATTTCTGACTTTTGCTGGCCTCATTGAATGTTTTAGGTTCTACTTCAGTCATGAGGCAGAAGTTGTGTGTGTGAAAAGTGGACTTGTCTCTGTATCTGGAATACACAACACTTCAATTAAGTCATTACAAGCATGGTTAGACAGATATAAACATGAATAATAAAACCATAACAAATCGACCCAATGCCTTCTAGTAAATGGGAGTTTAGATTGCTCTCATATTGCTAAGCTATCCAGTGACTAGACAACACCTAAACGATGGATTTTTATCTATATGAGCATGGATTTAAGCTAGATGGATGCAAGATATAAGCTAGATATGCAAGATTAATCTAACATGATTAAAGCAATAAATTAGATAAATGATCTAAATATGGATGCAATAACTAATATGTGAATATCTAAATGCACAAATATCAATGAACCTAGAGCAAAAACAACATGATAACAATATATTCTCTAGGATTTTTGAATGAGAGATGAGAGCCTGAATTTATAGAAAATTTAGAAAGAAACCAATGGCTTAGATCAAATGATGATGAGCAGTCAAGATTTTCCAAGAGGAAGCACAATCTAGGTGAATTGATGTGATTGGATGCTTTTCTCAGTTTTTAAGGAAATTGAACTAAAATTAAGATAAAATTAGGAAAAAAATGATTTATTCTCTATTTCATTCAATTTTAATATTTAATTGTTTTAATTGCTTTCTTTGAGATTATTTATCAATTTCTAATTTGTTTTTCAAGTTTATCTCCAATTGATTTCTTTTCTCAAATTTTAATTCTTTTTTTGTCAATTAATTCATTTTTTGATTTTTTTCCTTTTTGAAGATTTGAGCTCCTAATTTTCAATTCCTCTTTCTTGATTTCTTTCCTTTTTTGAAGATTTATGACAATTTTATTTATTTTTCAAATTAATTCCTCTTTTTGATGATTTAATGGCAAATTGATTTATTTAATTAAATATGCTAGGATATTTAATAAAATAAATAAGATAATTGTTTAAAATGATTTATTTGGAATGATTTAATTAATTAAATAAATATTTAATTAATATTGGTTGATTAATTTTGCCATGTGACATTTGATGATTAAAGAATTAATTGTGTGCTCAAGATTTATTTAATTGCCTTTGGTTAGGACCTTGGTGATGTTGTCGAGATTAGGGGCCAATGGTTTAGATGACCATTTTTAGGGTATTACATTTGTCCCTCTTTGAATTGATGTGAGAGCAGCGCATTGGTTCAAAGAATAGTTGATATCTAGGAGATACCAATTCTGAACTTGATTGATCATGAACTAGATGAAGAGCGAGGTTTTTAGCTTGATTTAAAGTGATGAAGCTGAACAGAGTCTTATTAAAGCAAAACCAATCCCGAACTTGATTGAACTAGGAACGATAGAGAGCAAAGATACCGAACTTGAACTTGATTGATCAAGAAGCAGATCTTACTAATCTAGAACTTGATTGAACTAGACATAGTGAGTGAAGATAAAAATTGATCTTGAAATTGATTGATCAAGATACAATGAGCGAAGATAAACTGTCTAGCTTGATTCGATGCGATGAAACTGAACACCTGCTTAGATTGAGTGTGATTGAAGATACTCTGTAAACCCTTGATTGAGTTTAAACAAATAATCATCTTGAAAAAGTGATGAAACTGATTAACGTTAAGAGATTGATTCAGACAAAAACAATATCAGCTTGATATGAAGCGATGAAACTGATATGCCCCTAGAGATTGATTTGATTCAGATGATTGAGAGATCTCAACTTGATATAAAGCGGTGAAGTTGAGATGCCCCTAGCGATAAGAATTTGATTGATTTTCTTTAGTTGAAAAGATTTTTGCTTGACTTTTGATAAAGATTTGAAAATTTTCTTGACATTGAAGATGTGAGGTCATAAGGTCACGAGTATGCCCCCTCGAGAGAGAAATCGAAAGATAGCGAGGGTACATGATGATAGGCAATTTTGAGCGATGATAAGTTGTTTGAGCACAAATTGATTTAGAGGAATTTTTGAAAATTTTGTGTTGATTGATAAGAAATTGAGCGCAAAGTTGATTTGTAGAAGTTAAATTGAGATTCAACATTGATTCATGAGAAATTGAGCACAATTAGAAGAGAGAATGAGCTTTTGATGAAAAGCGCTAAGTCATCCAAACTTTGTGAAATTGACTAGCAAGATGATTTCAAATTTCAATTTCGATCCCAAAAATGGAGTCAGAACGGGCGAATTAGCTAAGGGTACAATTTTCACATCCATTGGAGCAAGTTGAAAAATTAGGGTTTTGGCTATATAAGGGGTAAAAGTGTCATTTTCAATTCATTTTAACCCTCCAAGTTTTAAAAATTCAAAAAGCCTTCTGCGAAGAAAATGGTGGTCCCTACTCATGAGCATCGATTCAAGCACCAGAGATGACATAATCGACCTCGACACTATGAGCTAGGGGTAAGTGATCAATCTTAAGCCTCTTTATGTTCTCAATTTTGAATTTTTTTGTTCATTTTTCAAGTTTTTGACATGTTGGAAGTCGGCTTTCTCGTTTTATCGTGCGAGATAGGATCCTATCTCATACGACAAACTGTGGAAGTTTGTTTTGTCATTTGAGGCCATTAGTTTTGTCGTTCGGACCCCACCCTTATGTCGTATGACAACCTTCATAAAAGACCATTTTGTCATCCTAAGTCTAATCTTTTATCGTATGGGAGTCTTTTGTCATACAAAGCCCTATCCTAACTCGTACGAGTTGTTTTCCTTTTGTGTTTTGTCGTTTGGAAAATAGTGAACATTTTTTAATGTCTAAACTTGAAATTTTGATTTTGCAATTTGCGTAGTTGGATTTGCATGATGTTTTGCTTCTCTTGTAGGCTTATGTGGAATGTTTTCTAATGCTTTGTTGTTTGAATTTTGCAGGTTCGGTGCCTCATGTGCTCTTCAGATGTGTTTATCCGCCTACCATGACCTTAGTGCGGCAGTTATCAGAGGTTGATCAGGCTCATATTGATTTTTGCGGCTTGACACATCTTCTTGGGTTACTAGAAATCTGTGTGAATCACAGAATGCTCATAGCATTGGTTAAGCAATTCCATTCAGAGCATAATACCTTCCATTTGCCAATTGGGGAGATGACTATCACTCCTGAGGATGTATATAGGATCCTCCGTATCCCTTTTGCTGGGGATAAGGTGGATTATGATGCAACACACCTTCCCAGTTTACAGGCAGTTAGGCATGTCTTTAGAGATCCTGATATATTGACACATTCCATTAGTTGGGACATCATGATGAGTAGATATAGTTAGGAGTTTCCTCTAGCTTGTGTTCTAGTAGGGTTTATCGATTGTTTTCTGATGTCGGTTACGTTACACAGCCCCATCTGGGCAAGACCGATTTTTAGCAGTGGCAGTTAGATGACCTTATAGCCATGATATTGAGACCTTACAGGGGCCTAGAGCCATGGGCTGACTGGTGGCTAGTACACAGGGATCTTTTTATTATGCACCCAATTATTGGCAGATCGTAGACTATGGTGGAGTGATTTGTAGTATCTTGAGTGATGAGGCAGTATGGTAGGCCTCAGGGGATCTCACAAGAGTACACAACATACATGAGATATGTTGATGAGGAGAGGAAGGGATGGTCACTGAGGTTGTCCTATGCCTTGAGTATGCAGGAGCTGACTGGTTTATAGTGCCTTAGATGGGATTACATGGATGATGTTGCAGATGCGGGGGTATTTCCCTAGTATAGGGATTAGTTCTAGCAGCATCCATTCCCTAGGTTGACAGATCCAGCGGAGTAGGATCCTTGTATTGAGGAGATTGGGGATGATGCCCCTGCACCAGGACAAGGACAGAGGCAGGGACAGGGACAAAGAGTCGAGGCTCCGAGGCGGGTAGGTGGTGATTCTGGTGCTAGTAGCAGTAGGGTTCCACCTGGAGTTGGATAATAGAGGGGTGAGGGCAGATTCCTAGGGAGTATAGGCATGAGATTGGGTAGAGCTGGGGAGGAGAGAGAAGTGTCAAGATAGGTCTGACAGTGGAGGGAGGAGTAGGGTGGAGGTGGAGGTGGAGATGGGGGTGGAGAGCCTGTGAGAGAGCAGGGGACTGATGCAGGACGATTGATGAGAGCATGTCTTGCGGAGATGCAATCACAGTTGACAATGGCTTAGACACAGCTGGCGGAGCAAGATCGATAGCTTGCAAATCTTAGGGTTGAGTGCGATCATCAGATCTAAGGGATGAGAGCAGAGATGAGAGTAGAGATAGAGGCCTTGCAATAGGAGGTCCTTCACCAGACTAGTAGGGCAGCCTACTATGTTGCAGCATATATCATCGTAGTTCCAGTTGCGCAGCAGGTTATCCCCTACTCGCAGTATATGGCACGGTCAGAGGGAGCTCGGGCACCTCATCAGGATCTCGATCAATAGGCTCCACCTCCTCCACTAGGCGATGAGGAGAGGCTGAGAGATAGAGATTCTTTTTGTAGCTCTGATATTTTTTGTAGACACACCCATTTTTTTGTAGCCTATATGATTCTTGCTCTGATGGGAGTTTGTATATGTCATTTGACATCATTTTGTACTCTGAATTTATACGATATATATATATATATACGAGATTTGATTTGACTTCATTTTACTTGTGTGGATTCGATTATGAGATGTTTTCTATATGTTGTAATCTATATGTATGCATTTCTAATTTAGCATGAATGTATGAATGCAAATGATCATGGATGTCTATTTTTCTTTCTTTTTATATGCAGATAAATGAATGTGAATGAGTAATGAGTAATGCAAATTTTTCATTTTTCTATGCAATAAGATGAATGCAAATGAAGAATAATGAACTATATGAATCTATATAAAATGCTTATGTATGCAGCTAACATCTCAAAACACAAGTACTTGATCGGAGAAATGATGAAGAAAAGACCACTTAGCTTAAAAATGATGATGCTTCCAACTCTCATGTAGAAGATAAAGAGATCATTGTTACCATACCGAAATCACTCTAAATTCACAAAATGTAGAATGAAATGCAAAATGATATGCAAAATGCAACCTAAACCTAGTCACTGGATTTTGAAAACCTTAATTTTCATCATTGAGCGTTTTACAACCACAACAGGCAGATTAGAGTTCCTTGCTTTTCATGTGCAATATTAATTATCTTGTCTACAATGACCCTTTTTTCATCCATATCCTTAGATAGATTACGCATGGACTTAGATTGCACAATAAAGAAATTCCCTCAAAATAGACAAAGAAATGATGGGAACCTCCCTGTAGCATTCAAATAAGCGGAGTCGAGGTATGTGTGGCGATTTCACCTTAATGTGAAGGCACTTATCACAGAAACCCAACTGATTAGATGTTTTTAGATCATTGGAATCATTCCTACAAGCAGAAAATAATGAAGATATTATGCCCCCAATCCTTACTCCTCTTAGTCAAGATAGACTTCCTCGAGTTACTCAGAGAGATAATAATTGAAAACCAATATAAAATACATCACATAAGTAAAATTTTCATTCATAGCTCAAAACTGTTTAGTGATTATTTTCCGTTATGTTGTTTTGCTTGTTTACTCAATGATAAAACTCTTCAGTGGTTAGGAGACAGGTGACTAACTTGGAGTGGACGACCGAGTATCACTGACATAAAGATGACTTGGTTGATACTACTTAGGATATGTAAAGTGCTCTGGCAATTAACCTAAGACTAGGACAATGATTGGTTTCAATCCATGAGGGTTCCAACGAACTAGGATGTCACAAAAGTGACTAAAATATGTACAGGCAAAAGCAAAGATGCATGAAAGAGGGGATGCATCTTTGCTTTGATAGATGGAGCACTTGAGTACAAGAGGCGCCTGTTTGCCAGGTTTTCACCTGCTTGGCAGAGATTCTTTTTTCTTTTTTACCAAGGTGCCTGTTTACCAGATTTTCACCAAGGCATTTTCTCTCTTTTGCCTTTTTTTTTTTCTTTTTTTTTTGAATTTCTTCAGGACTTTTTCTGATTTTTAGGAATTTTTCAGGACTTTTTCTAATTTTTAGGATTTTTTAGGACTTTTTCTGATTTTTAGGATTTTTTTCAGGACTTTTTAGCTGTATAGGTTGTTCGAGTAGGGAATATTTAGGTGAAGAATTTCTTCAGATGGATGTTGTTGATCAATTTGTGAAGCTATTCTCCTTCTAATGTTGAGAGTTGATAGGCACCAGAGCCAAAAGCTACAGTAACGAAGTAGGGACCCAACCAGTTGGATTCAAACTTCCCTTTGTTGTCTCGAAACTGTTGATTTTTAGGATTTTCTCTTAGAAGGTCACCAACCTAAAATTCTCTTTGTCGAACCTTCTTGTTATATCCTCTAAACATTCTCTTTTGATACACTCTGAGATGATCAAACGCCACTTGTTGACGCTCATCCAGCAATTCGAGCTCTTGCAATCTAGATATTCTATAGTCTTCATCAGTAACAAGACCTTGCAAAGAAACTCTTAGAGATGGTATTTTCACATCAATAGGTAATACTGCTTTGGACCCATACACCAAAGAGAAAGGTGTAGCCCCAATAGGTGTTCTGATACTTGTTCTACAAGCCCACAAGGCAGGATTGAGCTACAAATGCCAATCCTTTCCAAATTTATTCATTGTTTTGTGCAAGATAGTCAATAGGTTTTTGTTAGATGCCTCGGCTTGTCCATTACCTTGAGGGTAATATGCTGATAACCAGTGTTATTTTATTTTGAATTTCTCTCTGAGTTCGTTTAGGTCTTTGTTCTTGAACTATCCTCCATTGTCAGTTATAATGGATGAAGGTATACCATACCTACAGATGATATAATTAAGAATAATAGAGCTACTTGTTTGCCAGTTGCTTTGATGAGAAAAACCACTTCTAACCACTTAGTGAAGTACTCAGTAGCAGTGATAATAAATTTGTGTCCATTAGATGATGCAGGATTTATTTGGCCAATTAGATCAAACACCCACTATTGAAAGGGCTAGTGTGTCATAAAGGGTATGAGATCCCTTGTTGGAGCATGGATAAGGTGCCCATGCAGTTGGCACTTTTCATAGGTTTTAGAAAATTTTATAGCTTCTTTCTCCAAGTCTGGCTAGTAGTAGTCGACCCTTAGTAGTTTTCATGCTAAAGTTAGACCATTTGAATGGGATCCACAAACACCTTCATGAACCTTGGATAATGCGCGTTGGGACTCCTTAGTTTCTAGACATTTAAGAAAAGTATTATCTAAACTTCACCTGGATAGGTCGTTAGCAATGATGACGTACTGCGACGCATTTCGGATTAGGTTCCTTTTTTCATTTCGGGAAAGATTAGCGAGGACAACTTGGTCACGCAGGTAAGAGTAAATGTGGCTATAACAAGATGAGTAATGTCCAATAATAGAACAAACCATCTGGTGATAGTTCTGATACTTAATATAAGTACAAATCCAATAGCCAACAAGATGAGAGGGGGGGGGTGAATCATACAAACTTAGTCATCCATAAAAACATCAGATTCAACCTCGGTAACATATATATCAGTTATATAATCAAAAACTGTCAAACATGCAACCTCAAAGGCATATGAACAATATAAACCTCATAACACCAGATTTAATGTGGAAACCCAAATAGGGAAAAACCACTATGGGATTTTGGACCCTAAGAAATATACTCTTCTAGAGTATGCTCAGTTAAAAGCAAATCCTGTTAAAGATTACAAACACATTGCTAGATGTGACCCGGTTAAGGGATTTCCCTCAGATTTGTTAGGATCTTCACTTTGATAGAAGTGACCTTGTCAAAGGATTTCAAACACTCAATCAGAATGTCACCTTGTTAGAGGATTTACATAAAAGACTATTAAGTCCACTCGGTTAAGAGATTTCCTATCACTTTCACAAAATAAAAGTAATGAAAATCTATCTACAACTTCACATCTAATATGCTAAAGTAGATTCCTATTTGTTCAATACAATCTAGACATAGAATTAATCTTGTCTATCTGCTGGGCATCAATACTTTTTTATTCTAACAGGTCTTCAAGCTTCTATGCTCAGTAATCATTTTGTAGCATCCTTGTGCATACACTTGCCTGCATACATTGTTTATCAATAGTTTCCTATTTATAAATAATCTTCTAACCACTTAATCTCCTTGATCACATTTCCATGATCAATCATAGCCATCAGATCTTTAATTTTGTCCAGGTTCATTGTATCTTTTGATCTGAAAATGTTTTACCCCACCTTGGAACTTGTATTAGGGTAATGCGGTTCAATCTGAGTTGTAGATCTTTATGCCAAATTTTCATTGCCTTAGATTCGTTAACATACTTCTTCCACGGCTTACTAATCATTAATCCGCTCTAGCTCATCAACTTCTTTCATTAAATATCACATGTAAACATTTAATGCATTTTGTTATAGATCGATTACAACTTGGTGAATAATAAACTTCACTCAGTAGACATTTTGTCTTCATTAACCAATAGTAATAACCTTAGGGTTTACCGACTAGGTTCTTTGCTTGATATCATAGTGTAGTATTAACCTTTACATTTTACAACATCTGTATGATGTTAAAACAATCTAAAACATCAAGATCTCATCATTGTCTGATGCGGTAGAGTTGCCCATTGAATAACTTATCCCCTTGTTCATCATATTCTTTCCTGTGTCTTTTACCAACTCCTTTATAATCTTCATATCATACTTCTCAAGATATGGAAACATCATACTGAATTATAAAATCAATTTCTTGACATCAATGACAAAATAATAATATCAAGATAGTAAAACATCTTTAATCGGTTATGCTCATAATCATCAACAACCTTCTCAATATCCTTATTGAAATGTCAACAATCTTTCATTGTCTGTTATAATGTAATATTGCCAACAATCTCCCCCTTTGGCATTGATGGAAAAACCAATTGATTTAACCTGTAAAATATTCGGATTGTTGTGATTCGAAAATGCTTGAAATGCTCTCCCTCATACATTTAGTCCTTTCTTTTGGTTTCAATCTTTATTTCAATCTGTGGTCTTCAAGTTTCAGTCTTTATTTCAATCTGTGGTCTTCTCCAGTCTTCTCCCATATATTCTCAGTCTTCTCCCCCTTAGGTCTTCTCCCTTATTGGTAGGTCTTCTCCCCCTTTGACAACAATCCCAAAAAGAAAAGAACTAAAACATAATTTCTTTCTGTAAGAAGTTATTTCCTACTGTTTGTGTATCAACTGAGTCTTGGTCAGAGCATTTGTCTGCAATTCCTGTTCTCTGTATAATTCTAGTAATAATTCTAGTACACTTTCAGAAAAACATTCTAAAGTGTATCACTCCAGCATCAACTCCCCAAAAGATATTCAATAGAGTCATCGAAGTGATGCTTTCACCGAACTCGGCCAGTGAATGGTAGATAGGGGTAGGACCCCTAACTAACTTCTAAGATACTCAAAAGTGTCCTTTGGCAGTGGCTTGGTCAAGATATCTACTATTTGGTCCTTTATGCTAACATACTCCAACACCACTTTCTTCTCTTGAACTTCTTCTCTAAGATAATGATATTTGATAGATATGTGCTTTGTCTTAGAGTGCATAAGAGGATTCTTTGAAATATTAATGGCACTAGTGTTATCACAAAATATAGTTACTGGCTCGATAACTTGCTCATTTATACCTTCCAATAGTTGTTTGATCCATGCAATGTTGGTACAATTCAATGCTACAACAACATATTCAGCTTCTGCTGTTGACTGAGAAACACATCCTTGTTTCTTGCTAAGCCAACTTACTAGCCTTTCTCCTAAGAAGAAAGCACCTCCACTTATGCTTTTCCTGTCATCAATGTTGCCTGCCCAATCAACATTAGTATAAAATTTCAAATCAAAATCATTTCCTTTCTGATATACTAAGCCATACTCTTTAGTGCCTTTTAAGTATATGAAAATTCTTTTAATTGCCATCATGTGTATTTCCTTAGGATCTGTAGAAAATCTTGCAACAATACCTACTGCATGTGCTATATCTGGCCTACTGTGGACAACATATTGTAGTTTTCCAATCATGGATCGGTAGAGTGTCTCATCAATAGATGCAGATTCATCATTCTTTGATAGTTTACAGTTGGTAGTCATAGGAGTACTTACTGGTTTTGAATCTTCCATTCCAAATTTCTTCAAGATTTCCTTTATGTCATTTGATTGAGTAATGAAAATCTCAATTTTCATTTGGAGTATCTGTAAACCTATAAAATACTTAATCTCACCGATTAATGACATCTCAAATTCTTTGCTCATTTCATTTCCAAAGTTCTTGCATAAAGAGTCATTTCCACAAAATATAATATCATCAACAAATATGGCTGAGATTAGTATTCCATTTTCATCATTCTTCATGTACGTGTTGTTATTCTCACGTGTCCTTATAAAACCAATCTTGATCAAATAAGAGTGCAATCTTTCATACCATGCTCTAGGTGCCTATTTCAGACCATATAAAGCTTTGTTCAATTTACATACCTGATCTTTATTATTGTCTTCAACAAATCCTTCAGGTTGTTCAATGAAAACTTCTTCTTCTAATATTCCATTCAGAAATGTAGATTTGACATCCATTTGATATACCTTGAAATTCTTGTAAGCAGCATATTCCAACAATGTTCTTACTCCTTCAGGTGTAGCAACAGGTGCAAAAGTCTCACCATAATCAATTCCTTCTTCTTGGGCATAACCTTTGCAAACTAGTCTTGCTTTGTTCGGAATGACCTCACCTTTTTCATTTATCTTGTTTCTGAAGATCCACTTTGTACCGATTACATTTTTGTCCTTCGGTCTTGGGACTTGTGTCCATGTGTCATTCTTCTTGATTTGATCAATCTCTTCTGTCATAGCATTTATCCAATCTTCACTATTAAATGCCTCTTTCACTATTCTTGGTTCAAATTCAGATATCAAACATGTGTTCTATCTTAGTTTGTTCCTTGTCATCATTGGATCATCCTTATCTCCTATAATCTGACTTGGTGCATGGTGTCTTCTAACATACTTGGCTAATACAGGCTCGGTAGGCTCTATATGATCTTCTTCATCACTCGGTAACTGGATATCTTCTTCATTTTCTTCAACAGTTAACTTGGTAGGACTTCTCGGTTGCACATAGGCAAATTCATCATAGTCTTCTGGTTCTTTGGAATTTCCTTCATCATTTCTTTCTGCAAATTCATCAATTTTCACATTTACACTTTCTACTATTTTGTTAGATGATTTAATCAGACATTTAAATGCTTTGCTTCTAGAAGAATATCCTGGAAATGTTCCTTCTTCGCTTTTCTGATCAAACTTGCCATTTCTATCATCTTTATGAATATAGCATTTACTTCCAAAGATTTTAAAATAACTTACATTAGGTTTCTTGCCATACCAGATTTCATAAGGTGTCTTCAAAGTACCTTTCTTCAATTGAACTCAGTTCAAGGTGTAAATAGCTATGATTATTGCTTCTCTCCAAAATGTTTGTGGAACCTTCTTCTCAATCATCAGTGTTCTAGGACAATCCATAATAGATCTATTTCTTCTTTCAGCTATTCCATTCTGTTGTGGAGTTCTCGGTGCAGAGACTTGTCTTTTAATACCATGATCATTGCAAAATAGTTTGAACTCATCAGATGTGAACTCTCCTCCTCTATCTGATCTAAGACATTTCAGTTGTCTTCCTGTTTCATTTTCAACTCTAGCCTTATACCATTTAAACATTTGAAAAGCTTCTGATTTTTCTTTTAAAAACATTACTAACATCATCCTTGAATAGTCATCCACAAATAATATGAAATACTTATCACCATAATAAATTTGAACTTTCATACGACCATAAAGATCAGTGTGCACAAGATCTAAAATTCCCTTAGAAGTGTAGGACTTACTTGTAAAGCTTGATCTTGTCATCTTATCCATCTGGCATCCTCGACACATAGCATTCTCAGGTTTTTCAAGACTCAGTAGACCTCTTACTCAGTGCTTCTTACTTATTTTGATCAAATTATCAAAATTAGCATGACAAAACCTTTTATGCCATAACCAGGTATCATCTATCTTTGCATGCAAACACTTATTGTGAGTTGAGTTAAGGTGAAATGTATTACCTTTTGTTTGTGTCCCGGTAGCAACTAACTTTCCATGCTCATCATGAACTTTGACAATTCCTTTCTCAAACTCTATTCGGTAACCTGTGTTGTTTAGCTGTGCTACACTCAACAAATTGTATTTCAAACCTTCAACCCAATAAACATCATTGCATCTTGCATTATCAAGAAGTGTTATGGATCCTTTACCTCTTACTGGACATGGTACATCATTACCAAATCTAATATAGCCTCCATCATAATCTTCTAATGTAACAAACTTGTGTTTATCTCCTGTCATATGATGTGAGCATCCACTATCTATAATCCAAGAATCATTTTTACTTATATGAGATAGTAGGCCTTTTCTTCATACCTTTCTTCATTCGATCCATCCTTGATAGCCACATAAACAACTTCCTTTGTATCTGTCTCATCTGATTCATTATCATTAGATTCCTCATCAGCTATTAGGCATGTCTTTTTATCTCTTCTCCTGAAGTCTCGATGTCCTCTCTAATGATTATCTTTCTGTTTGTCATCTCAGTAATCTCTCTTTTCACTAGATTCTCTGTTAGGATAGTTAGAAGCCATATGTCCAATCTTATCACAATTGAAACATTTCAAAGGTAGCTTTCCTTTATACTTACCTTTGCCTCTCGATAACATTTTGGCTAATAGTGCTTCAAACTCTTCTTGCTTTCTGATTTCTTCATATAGTTTGTGTACCTCCTCCATGTTCTTCCAAAATCTTTCACTTGCTCCACTGTGATCTCCTTCAGAGTACTTATACTTTCTTTCATTGTAATAATTAGATTCATTTAGATAAAAAAACTAAATGCAGATTCAACTTTATTTACCGATGACCTATTGTTATCAAAATTACTTAACTCAAATGCATGTAACTTACCAATAGTAGCATCCAAGGAAACTGCCATATTAGGTACAGACCTTAATTCATTGATTGTAGAGACTTGGATTGCATAGGCTGGTAGAAGGGTTCTCAACAACTTACTTGTTACATTTTTTCTTCAATAGTTCCACCTGCTCCTTTGATTTGATTTACAATCTCCTTTAGTCTTGTACTATACTAGGTTATGTTTTCACCTTCATTCATCCTCATAGATTCAAGTTGTCCTCTTAAACTATCCACTTTTGCTCTTTGAACATGTTCATCTCCTCCATATATTGATATAAGCTTATCCCACATTGCCTTTGCATCATTGCAGCCTTCTAGATCATTAAACTCAGAATCGGTCAATGCAGATGTTATTTCAGTCATTGCTTGAATATGTTCTTGTTTTGCCTTTATCTCTTCCATAGTCAATGGATAGATGCTCGGTGTGATAAAATCATTCTCCAGATAGTATACACCATATTCTCCAACTCCTGATAGATGTAGCTTCATCCTTTTCTGCCATGTAGAGAAACTTGACTTATTCAGCTTAGGTGCATCCCTCTTATACATCTTGGATCTTTAACTCAAGTATCTTTAAAATTTCCTTTCGGAGTCCAAAGCTCTAATACCAATTGATAGTTCTGATACTTAATATAAGTATAGATCCAATAGCCAACAAGATGAGGGGGGTGGGTGAATCATACAAACTTAGTCATCCATAAAAACATCAGATTCAACCTCAGTAACATATATATCGGTTATATAATCAAAAATTGTCAAACATGTAACCTTAAAGGCATATGAACAATATAAACCTCATAACACCAGATTTAACATGGAAACCCAAATAGGGAAAAACCACTGTGGGATTTCAGACCCACTAAGAAATATACTCTTCTAGAGTATGCTCGGTTAAAAGAAAATCCTATTAAAGATTACAAACACATTGCTAGATGTGACCCGGTTAAGGGATTTCCCTCAGATCTGTTAGGATCTTCACTTTGTTAGAAGTGACCTTGTCAAAGGATTTCAAACACTCAATCAGAATGTCACCTTGTTAGAGGATTTACATATAAGACTATTAAGTCCACTCGGTTAAGAGATTTCTTGTCACTTTCACAAAATAACAGTAATGAAAATCTATCTGCAACTTCACATCTAATATGCTAAAGAAGATTCCTATTTGTTCAATAAAATCTAGACATAGAACTAATCTTGTTTATCTGCTGGGCATCAATACTCTGTTATTCTAATAGGTCTTCAAGCTTCTTTGCTCGGTAATCACTATGTAGCATCCTTGTGCATACACTTTCCTGCATACATTTTTTATCAACAGTTTCCTAGTTATAAACAATCTTCTAACCACTTAATCTCCTTGATCACATTTCCATGATCAATCATAACCATCAGATCTTTAATTTTGTCCAGGTTCATCGCATCTTTCAATCTGAAAATGTTTTACCCCACCTTGGATCTTGCACATTCACCTTGGAACTTGTGTTAGGGTAATGCGGTTCAATCTGAGCTATAGATCTTTATGCCAACTTTCCATTGCCTTAGATTCATTAACAGACTTCTTCCACGGCTTACCAATCATTGATCTGCTCCAGCTCATCAGCTTATTTCATTAAATATCACATGTAAACATTTAATGAATTGTGTTATAGCTCGGTTACAACTCAGTGAATACTAAACCTCACTCGGTAGACACTCTGTCTTCATTAACCGACAATGATAACCTTAGGGTTTACCGACTAGGTTCTTTGCCTGATATCTTAGTGTAGTATTAACCTTTACATTTTACAACATATGTATGATGTTAAAACAATCTAAAACATCAAGATCTCATCATTGTCTAACTCGGTAGAGTTGCCCATTGAATAAGTTATCCCCTTGTTCATCATATTCTTTCCTATGTCTTTTACCGACTCCTTTATAATCTTCATATCATACTTCTCAAGATATGGCAACATCATACTAAATTAGAAAATCAATTTCTTAACATCAATGACAAAATAATAATATCAAGATAGTAAAACATCTTTAATCAGTTATGTTCATAATCATGAAAAACCTTCTCAATATCCTTATTGAAATGTCAACAATCTTTCATTGTCTGTTATAATGTAATATTTCCAACATCTGGGACTCGAGAGAATCATAGGCAGGATAATGTAACTCTTCCACTAGGAATTCAAAGCAAAAATTAGATTCCTGTAGTTGTGGTATAGATGCCAAAGTGGCTATTGCATCCGTTGCTCTATTTGTTGTTCTGGGGATTTGCTGAAATGATACAAAGGTAAAGTATTTCTTGAGATTATCTACCATTCTCTTATAAGGCATCAGTTTCTCATCTCTTGTCTGATATAGGTCATTGATTTGGTTGATGATGAGTTGATAATCTCCATAGATGTGTAATTCAACAATCTTCCACTCGATGGCCAACTTGATCCCGTTTACCAAAGCTTCATATTCTACAATGTTGTTTGTGCAAGGGAAGAGAAACTTGTAAGCTTTTGGAATTGAATATTTTTGAGGAGTAGTAAAAATTATTCCGGCACTAGAACCATGCTGAGTGAAAGACCCATCAAAGAACATCTTTTATGATTTTTCAATAAGGTGCATGATTGATTCATCTGGGAATTCTATATGCAGAGGTTGACTATCTTCAAGTGGAGCATCAACAAGTTGGTATGCAATACCCTGTCCTTTGATGGCTTTACGTTCCACATATTCAATATCAAATTCTGTAAGAACCATGACCCATTTGGCCAGTCTTTCTGTAAGCGTTGCTTTATTGAGAAGATATTTGAGCGGATCAATCTTGGCTACCAGCTCAATAGAGTGTGCTAACATATAGTGCCTTAATTTTTGTGATGCAAAGACCAATGCTAAGCATGCTTTCTCTATTATAGTGTAGTTCATTTCATACAACACCAATATTTTGCTGATGTAATAGATAGCTCATTCCTTTTTATTATCATCTTGTTGTGCCAGAAGTGCCCCCAGTGAAGTATCTGTAGCTGATATGTATAGAATCAGTGGCTTACCTTGAATCGGTGGCATTAATATGGGTGGATTAGAAAGATATTCTTTGATTTGTTGTAAATGTTGTTCACAATATTTATCCTAGTTGTATTGAATTCCTTTCCTTAATACCTTTGTGAAGGGTTGAGCTTTGTCTGCTAGTTGAAATATAAAATGCCTTATTGACTAAAGACAACCCTGTAAACTTCTCATTTGACTGATATTCTTGGGCGGAGGCATTTCCATTATAGCTTGGACCTTTTTAAGGTCAACCTCAATTCCTTTTTTTTAAATTATGTAACCAAGCAACTTTCCTGATGTTACTCCAAATGCACACTTCTTAGGATTTAACCAGAGCTTGAATCTTTCCATTCTATCTAGTATGAGGCCTACTTCTTGAATATGCGTAGATCTCTTCATGGTTTTTACTAGGGTGTTATCAATATAATCTTCCATGTTTTTATGCATCATATCATGGAAGATAGTGGTTATTGCTCTTTGATAAGTTGCTCCTGCGTTCTTTAGCCCAAACGGCATAACATTCCAGCAGAAGGTTCCCCATGCACACGTGAAAGTTGTCTTTTCTTGATCTTCAGGTGCTATCTTGATCTGATTGTAACCAAAGAATCCATCCATTAATGAATGCATCGCATATCTAGTAGTCATATCTACTATCATGTCAATGTTGGGCAATGAAAAATCATCTTTCGGACATGCTTTGTTGATATCCTCGAAGTCTGTGCAAACTCTAATAGATTTGTCTACCTTTGATACAGGTACTATGTTTGATATCCATTCTGCGTAGTCTATAGCTCTGATGAATCCAGCTTTTAGCAATTTCTCTAGTTCAGCTTTGACTAGCAATGCCACATGAGGATGCATCTTACAGAGTTTTTGGTTGACTGGTTTAACTCCTAGTGTAATAGAGAGATGATGCATGATGAGATCAGGATCTAGTCCTGGCATATTTGAGTATTTCCATGCAAAGTTGATCTTCTTTTCTAAAAAAAGGTTGCTGAAATATTTTAACTCTTCTGCTGATAGTGATTGAGCTAAATGAATGATGTGTGGTGTCTCTTGACTCCCAATGTTCACTAGTTGAGTTGGCTCGATCAATATGGAAGATCTCTCCTAGAAGTGACTTGGCAGTATATCAAGTATCTCACCTTCAAGCGCCTCAAAGAGGTTTTCACCTTTAGGTACGTCTTTTTTTTCTCTTTTTTAGATTCTGACACCGCCACAATGTGGTTTTCGCCATCAGGTCTTTTATTTTTATTTTTCTTATTTTTGTGACTAAGATACTTGATATCTGGTTCAATCATGTTTTCACTCTGTTCACTGGTGGAAGAGTTCATGGGTTCAACTGCATTGAGATAATAGGCTAACGTATAGTCATTGGAAAAAGTAGGTACATTCAAGGGTTGGTTATAAAGAGTTTAATCAATCAGTTCAGGATGTATTAAGGATAAGGTTGGAACAGGCTCAAGGGAGTTCATGGTACTATCATCATGGCTTCAGATTGACCAGTCGAGTTCCAGAAGACTACCTTGCGTATGTGTCTTGAGACTTGGAAGAGTTATGACATGATTATCAAAAATCATGTTAGTATCTATTGGACCTAATCCAACTGACCTACTTCTAGCATTGTCACCTACTTCAGACTAGACTACATACCGTGGTGTGACAGTAACAGGGTCAGCAGATAGTATCTCAACATTCATGACAAAGTAGTCATAATGCGTTGTTGAATAGTTGTTATAAATAGAGCTCCTATTTGAGTTATCAAAGTCATAAGATGAAGTTTCTAACTCGTCTTCAAGTGGCTTAGTAAAAGTATATATAGTATCAATACCCACATCTTTGATGCTACAAGTTCCTTCGTGATTTGGTTCATTGATTACCTGTATTTGACACACTTGTGGACATAACCTTGATGGTTCTATTAATCCATGTCATTTGTTCCATTCAGCTTCCTCTAAACTGATGACTGGTTCTATTTTTGTAGCTTCTAATTATTCTTTTGTAGTTCTGTACCTGATTTGTCCTATCTCGTTAGAGGGAGAGTTAGTAGGTGAAGAAATTGCTTGTGTCCGTTCTTCCTCCAGCTGTTGTTCATAGTCTTCTTGTCTTTTTATCTGATTTCTTCCATTTTCTTTTGCATTTTTAGGCATATCAGCTCTTGTGCATCATCTATGATATCACTAGATTCTTCAGGGGTTTCTGTAGTAGATGTATCTGAGAGATGGTCAGGACCCCATTCATACTCATTTGAATCAGTTTTTGAATCATCTACTTGTTGTCTGCCAGTATATGTGACCAAAATGTTCAGCAAGGCAAACAATTCTAGAGATTCTGTATACTTCATCTCTCATATCCTCTGCAACTTCTACTTCCTGTTGTATTATAGTTGATATAATTGGAACTTGATTACCATTTTTTTCCTCTCACTGGGTGGGCAATTCTTTTTGTTCATAGTCACACTCTTCCTGAGTTTGTTGAGTATTAATTTCTTGTGTTGTTAAAGGTAGTGCCTTTTTCTTCCACTTAAGTTGATGGTGGGACGTGTGCTTATGATTTGATGACTTTCTTAGATCATATCCCAGTTCAGCTTTATCATTGGCAAACTTAGTTTGTAACTAAATAGGTTCAACAATACCTTCTTGACGTTTGCATAGAGGACCGGTACTTGAATATCCCATTCATTCAAGCATCTTATAGCCTGGACCATATTGTGTCATGGAAATCTCACAATGTCATATTTCTTTGTTTGCACTATCTTCTTTGAAAAGCGATTTGAGAACATCATCCTCTTCTATTTCACCTGTAAGAGAAGTAGAGGACTTTATAAAGATACCATCATAAATGACTTTTGGAGTTGAAGTTTGTGGCTTCATAACCTCTGATGGTTTTCCTGACTGTCTTGGTAATGGAGGAAGAGACATTAGTGAGAGTATAGGCTCTATTTTGTAGCCATCTATGCCAGTGTTTGTGATTTGCAATTTCTTTTCTAAATCTTTCAGCAAAGATTCTGAACTTTCAGCTATAGAGGTTGCTCTTTTATGAGGAACAAAATCATCAGCACTCTGCATTAATTCATTGCAGGTATAGCTTGTATCAGCAGGAATACTGTCTTCAACTCCATTATAAGGAAATTTCAAGCATTGATGATACGCAGATGGTACTGCTTTCATTTCATGAATCCATGGCCTGCCCAGTAAGATGTTGGATGAAAGATGAAGATCCAGGACTTGAAAAATGACATCTCTTTCTATAGGTCCTACCCTGATTAGTAATCACACAAGACCCTTAGAGGTTCTTTCTTCTTCATCATAAGCCTTGATTGTTACTTTCTTTGTTGGATCAATAACGTTTGCAGAAAATCCCAACTATGTCAGTAGATTGTAGGTACAGATATTCAACCCAGTGCCTCCATCTATCAAAACATGTTTAACTTGGTGTTTATGGATCATGGTTTCAATGTGTAATGGCTGGTTATGTGGGTGACTCAGTGAGTTATCATCCTCTTCAGAGAAAGTGAGATAATGAGGCAAAGTCAGGTGACCCACCATAGACTGAAACTGATCCACGTCTAAATCTTTAGGGACACTGGTGGTAAGTAGAGCCTTGTCCAGGACCTCTCTATGAGCAGAAGAGATCTTAAGCAGTTCCAAAATGGAGATTTGAGCATTGGTTCTCTTCAATTGTTCGACAATACTATAACCAGGAGAAGATGATAAAGCCAGCTTTTTTTATTTGGTCGTGATTGTATCTACTTGTCTATGTGGTAGATTTGTTTGATCGAAAGTTGAGGAACTAACTCCTGGGAGAGTAATCTTCCTTTGAGCGCGAGTCATAGCATTAGTAGTTTGTGCTTGATTTTGTTTATCCTAGATTATGATCACATTACAATATTCAGGTTGAGAGGATTCAATCATGTTGATTACATTATCGTTGTTAGTGTAGGTATAATTGACTCTAGATCCTCCCTTGGATTTTGAGGAATCTCCTTGTTCATAAGTCAGTAAGGGATCTTTAAAGGCCTTATGATCAACATTATACATGTGATTTCCAACAACGATCTTGCCTGCGTCAATGAGATCTTGGATTTCATGTCGGAGTTTCATGCAGTTGTTTATGTTATGTCCCTTGTTCCAATAGTAGTCATAGTATTCATTTTCTCTCCACCATTTGGGTCTAATTTCAAGGTCATATGGTCTAGAATTGTCTGGCAATGTTATCAGATTATTTGCCAATAAGGTTTTAAAAGATGATTCATATGATTCATCTAGAGGAGTAAAATCACGCTTAGGCTTTGAGAGCCAAGGCTTTTCTTTAAACCATTCTCTTGCTTTCTTTGTAGGATTTTTTGTCATAGTTTTAGCCTCCTTGAGTGCTTGCGTGCCACTGGCCAAGTTAAATATTGTGGATTTTGTTTTTACTTGGACAATATCTACCACTCCATCACTAACAATGTTCCTATTGTTATCTTTTCCATATTTCCAGTATTTGCTATTTTCTTTAGAACTACAGCCTTGCGATGTTTCTTTCCAAAGCGATATATCTCCCTTTTTTATAGGCACATCTTCCATTTTGAGGGCGTTATCTACCATTTTGTTGAATGAAGGGTGTACTTGCATCTGGACACTATATTTTAATTCAGGGATTAGGTCGTTGACAAAGATATCCATTTTCTCAAGATCTGGGATAGTCCGTGAATATCTAGAGAACATCTTTCTCCATCGTTGGAGAAAAGTGAGAAATGGTTCTCCTATCTTTTGTTTGGTATTACAAAGCTCTATCATGGTGACCAGGTGACGAATGTTGTAGGAGTATTGTTGTAGGAATAGTTGGATTAGTTCTTCAAAAGTTTTTATTCCCATGGGTAGACTTGAGAACCATTCCATATCTTGCCCCCTAAACTTCTCGAGAAAAGGCGCATGAGATATGTTTGGTTGTGCATGAACTCCATACATAAAGTACACAATTCTCTGATATGATCTTGGGGGTTTGTATTCCTATCATATTTGTCAAACTTAGGCATTTCTACTCTTGAGGAAAATGGAGGCATGTAAAGGTTTTTGTCAAAGGTTAAAGTTTTCAGGAATAGATCATTCCTTTAACCTTTGCAGTGGATAGATCATTCCTGAAACTAGACCAAATCTTAGTAACTTCTCTCAATCACTACGTTAAACGAACTACTAGCTACAATTTGATCTTGACTTCTGCAACACATCTAGCTCTCGGTCCCATCGATTACAAATGCCTGTTCAAACCAGAAACTCTCATGATAAAACAGACAAAGAAAAAGAAAAACCCTTTTCGTCAAACAACAATCCATTCTTTGTAGAAAACCTCTTTCCAAATAAACCGTCCTCATCACAAATACTAGTTTATGATCTACCAATCTTTGGTCAGCCCATATCTCCCACCATGTCTGGAGAAAGGCAAGAAAGACAAGCTAGTAAATGAGACACTCACGACAACTTCAGCAATCATGCTACTGACAGTGCGTCCTCATCAAATGAGTCTGAACTCCCTGAGCCTCTGAAGTTTGATGATGGGTGGAATATTTCTTACCCACCCCTTTTTGCTTACTGCAACTAGGTTATCAAAATTTGTGTTGCCTAATCTTTTGTACCACAACCAACTTTTATCCACTTGTCCCAACATACATTGGGATTCAAAACATTCTTTCAGATTATATACATTACCATATGTCATCTTTCCTTTAGCTACAGTCTGACCGACACTCTCTTTCTTTATCTGGCAGCCAGTAGAATCAAAGGTGAATTTATAACCTTTGTCACACATCTGACTCACACTCAGCAAGTTGTGTTTTAGGCCTTCCACATAATACACATCATGTGCTTTCAGTTTTCCATCAATGTTTAGACTACCTTTTCCCTTTATTTTGATGGATGAGTTGTCACCGAATCTCACTGAACCACCATTCCAATCTTCAAGCTTGATAAATTTATTTTTATCACTGATCATATGGTTGGAAAAACCACTATTGACAACCCACAATTTTTCCTTTCAGCATGTAGATCAGTCTGCACTATCATACTTGATTCTACCTTGTCCTTTTTTTTCTCAATCCATACTAGTTTCATTTCCTTCTTCTTGTCAGTTGCCATTTTGTGCTTCAGTTTAACTACCAGTTCTTGATTAGGATTTGTCCTCTTCTTCTTGATTTTCCCATTCTTACAAAACTTTTCTATATGTCCAAACTCTTGACAGATATAGCATTTCACATTTTCATTGAAAGATGAATCTTTGATACTATTGTAGGACATCCATTTACTCTTCCTAGATTCAACACTCCTATGACCAAATCCATTGCACTAATAACATACAACATCCATATCCTAGAGTGCATTAAATGTATTTCTACTTTCATAACTCATAGTGGGCTTATTGGTTAATCTATAGTCAGCTAACCTATGTCCAAATTTGTTACACCGGTAACAATAACCATGAATGTTTGGAACATACCAGTTAGGTCTCCTTGGACCCGCAAACGTCTGCCTCATTGAGGGTCTTCCTTTCATGTTGTTGACTCTTGTAAATCCTTTATGAACAACTCTTTCATTTCTCCTAGGATATGCACATTGATACATTGATTGTGTATACCGGCTTGTGTGGCGATTTCTAATAGCATCTACATAATTCTTCTTACCGATATCCTTCTTACCATGAATGTCTTCTTCTCTTCACCTTCACTCAAAGAAGTGAACTGTATCTCATTACTAGATGTGTCTTTGTTGTTTGAACTTTGTCCTTCTTCAAATCCTAAGCCACTGGTATCTTTAGATGGCTTTTGTTTTCTCAACATCTTGTTTAAGGCTTCGATGTTGCGTTCATATTTGCATTTCACTTTCATTTCTTCCTTACTTTTTTCAAGCTCCTTTTTGAGCTTCACTATTTTAGCTTCCAGATCTTGATACTCTTTTTCCTTCTTCATCAAATCAGAGGATGTAACTTCACATATCCTCTTGGATTCTTCCAACTAGAGTTTCAAGTTAGATATAACTTGATTGGACTCATCCGGGGATTTCTTCAAGAGACCTTGTTCTTCTACTGCAACAACCTTGAACTTCTTGATTTCTCTTCTTGTTTTACTTAGCTCCTTAAGAGCACTTATGAGCTCACCTTCAAGATCCACTTTGGCCTCAATGTCTTCTTCTTCCTCATCTTCACCAACTGGTTCATCAAATGCCATAAAGAGATTAACTTCTCTTTCATTCTCATGGTAGTCATCTTCTGATGCACTTTCTTTGTTCGTGGCATAATCCTGAATAGCATATAGGTTGTTATGCTTCTATTTGCCTCTTCTTCCTTGTTGGTAGACATTTCTTTCTTTGTCTTTACTAGTAGATCTGCTAAAACTTATTTACTCATCTCCACTGGTTTCATTATAAGGACATTTTGCAGTGAAGTGTCTAACCTTACCACAGTTAAAACATTTGAGTGGTAACTTTCCTTTATACTTTCTGGATCCTCTCTTGAGATTTCTAACAAATTTGTCTACCTCTACATCTAACTGTTCACTGGATCCTTTATGAGAAACCTCTTCTTTGCCATTTTTGGTGGAGTTGAACGTTGCCTCTTTCCTTGAGGATGCTTCACCGGTTGTTCTCATTTCATAGGATATTAGAGAGCCAAACAACTCATCCATTATGAAAGTCTTCACATCCTTGGCTTCCTCTATGGCAATAACCTTTCTATCATACTTAGATGTGAGATATCTAAGTACCTTCTTGACAATAATATCATCTTCAATTTCTTCTCCAAGTCCTCTTATGGTGTAAACAGTTCCATCTATTTTGTGAAGGTAGTCTGCAATATTTTCTTCATCCTTCATCTTGATGCCTTCAAGTTGACCCCTTAGTGATTGCAGCTTGGCCTCTTTGACTTTGGCATCTCCTTTAAATAACCTCTCCATTTTATCCCAAGTCTCCTTGGTGGATGCACAGTGAATGACCCTGACAAAATCATTATCAGACAACCCACTTAAGATAGCATGTTTAGCGTTTGCATTATTCTCATACTTATTAGCATCTATATCAGTGGGAGGGACACTAGGGATAGTATACCCATTCTTGATAGACATCCACACATCAAAACCAAGGGAGGAAATATAGGTCTCCATTCTTCTACTCCAAAAGGCATAGTTAGAGCCATCAAACATGGGGGCTTTTGAGAAGGAAGACTCATTTCTTGCCATTATGTTCTATAACTAGAATCTACCCAAGCTTTAACCAATCAAGAACCTAGCCTCTAATACCAATTATTGAACACAATGTACCACTGAGAGGGGGGTGAATCAGTGGTTCCTAAATTTTTTTCTTTTTAAACCACTTTGGAATACCGGTTATCACCCTAAGCACTAAAAAATCAAACTAGTAAGAAAAATGTAGATATCAAAAGAGACAAATACACAAATGCAACCCACAACACCAGATGTACAAGGAAAACCCAATATGGGAAAAACCTCGGTTAGAAATGTTGTTGGAGTCTACTACTCCAATCCATCCTCACAAAGAAATAATGAATTACACTGATTTAGGGCACCAACCCAAGGACCACCAACCCCTACTGATTTAGGCCACCAACCCAAGGAACACCAATCCCTACACCAAGATCCAACTTAGTGTTGTATAATGAAATACAATTTAGATATAGTTATAGCACCTGGTTGCAAATGAGTTCTACAACACCCGATTAATGGATTTCTTCTGGTTAACAACCTCCTCTTCTTCACTCGTTCTCACACTGTCGGTTATCACATTACTCTCTCTCTGATCACTCACTGGTTACTCCTAGCCTCTCTTCTTTCTCCCATAGCCTCACACCACACTATTGTCACTCTTAGATTCCTTCTTGATCAAACACACCTCACCAGTTAGCTTAATTGTTAAACCTGCAATAGTTTATCAGTTACTCTGTCTCTATTGGTTAGACCCTTACACCAGTTCGCCTGCTAACTCACTCTGCAACTTTCTTAGAATAAACTCTAAGGAAGATGATCTTTCTCCTTGCTAAATCTCTCTTCTCTCTCACTCTTCGCATCAAGCATCAACTGATTTCAGTCTCGATCTCACATATTTATCTTCTAGGGTTCCCACCAAAGCAACATTCAAACAGTGTTGTGTTAGGTTTTTTCCTTCACCAGCTCAATCCTGGATTTGATCCAATATCCTTTTCAAGAAAGATGATCTGTATGTCATCCATCAACACTTCCAACACCTCACATTCCAATGTGCATTTTCTATATTTGGAGGTCTACAACATGCTTTTCTGTGTGTCTCTGTCACACACCATTAATGGCTCAACTGTTTCCTTCAGCAAATGGGTACGAAGTTTAGATCTTGCATGATTAGTTCAATCGCTTGCCAACTTGTCTTCCTCGAGCCACAATCTTATTCCATCCTCCCATGACTTGTGAGTTCTTCATAAAAGCCGACTTGCTTGCTGACCGTTATGTCGATGCACACTTTATCAACCTATGCATGATCATCACCTGGCTTCCAGCTATCATCTTTGTCGACATCCACTCCTGCTTGGTTTTCTATATTAGTTTGACATTCTTCATTGACCAAGATGGACTACCGGTTCAATTCACCTTTTGGTATAGCCTAACTCCATTAGTGGGCCTTCATAGCTACATACCTCTTCTCTATCGATGGATCAACTTGGCCTTCCATCAAACATGTTGGTCCTACTACTCAGTCCATTTACTGGTAGCATTAATCTTCTCTGAGTATATCAGTTTACATCCTTCAGTTATTCTCTTGCTTTCTTGCTTTGTCTTGTCGGTGGTCCTGCTTTACCGGTAGATGATGTATTTCATGTGTACTAGTAACTTACCTTCAATTTTCTTACATACATATGGATTGACATCATCATGTCTTACTTCTCCTATACCGGTCACCACTTCTTACTCACCGGTGACCATGCCAAACTAGTTGACATCAATGACAACTTAATGCCAATAATGCCAATAAAGTTTGCATCCAAAACATCAAAATATTAGTTTGAACAAGACAAATCCTAGCCCACATATGATTTGGTTAGAGAAAATGATGAGAGATAATCAAATACCACCAATCATAAGAGAATTAAACTCAGACTCGAAATCCAAATCAGAATTAGAATTTGAGTCATACCAACCCTCATATTCTTATGAGACTCAACCTTAAAAAGTAATCTATCCTTCCGACTAGTCCAGCTTACACATGGTCCAACAAATCTAACCAACACAACCAGTGCTACATTTTCAACAATATGCCCAAACAAACATACAATGTGAACAATTGGTTCAACCAACAGTCAAGTATCAACATCCAACTCAGTCAACAAATCAACATCAACAGTTCAACCAAAAATTCAAAAACCAAAGTTGCAACTCACATCAGGCCAAGTTTTAAACATGTCAAACCAAAATGAAATTCTTGCCAAACAAATTCAAAATCCAAACCCAACCATGCCAAAACCTCATAAGGATTGAAATGCAACTCCAAAGAAAGGTAGCTCTTTTTTACAACTCTTAAAGAAAAACTTAAGTGATCCTTTTGAGAAAGATCAAAATCATGCACCTCTATCTAGAAATGACTCATCCCCTCATAAGAAAATTGAATCTCTAGTGGCATCGATTCCTACACCTTATGAAAATCGCAAGATCCTTCCATATCATCCTCATCAAACAATTCACCAAAGGATGAAATTTCCCAAGGGTTGTCCATAATTGATTGCCAAGCTAATCCAATTCATGGTGCAAGTCCATGACATACTTCATAAAAGATAGACCCAATATTACCATGCGCTTCACTTCCCCTCATGCCTATTGTAGAGGATCCTATTCAAAGTCCATCTCCCTCATATCAAAGCATTGATTCCTTGATAAAATCTCCCATATGTATTCAAATTCCAACTCCATGTCAAGAGGATAATTTAGAGCATGAAGAAATGAGTCCTATAACAAGTCAAGATCAAGATCCTGAAACCTTATTACCCCATCCAATTGTTGACCAAGATCCCATCTCCCTAGACACTTATGATGATTCCCCTATTCCTATCCAAGAGCCCAACACCTTTTCAAGTTCCATTGATATTCCACTACCTGAGAATGATCAAGGTATCCCTTCCATCATTCCTAATGATCCCATTGAAAGTCAAGAGTAGAGCACCTTTAAAGAAGAATCCAATGATCTTCCTCTTATAAAGATCAAAGTATCCTTCCAGATTCACGTCCACTACAAGAATCTATTATCCCTTTCAATCTCCCACAAGAATCCATCTCCCCATATGATCCCTTTATTCCTTCCATTCCATCAAATGAAGAGCCTATCATTGATCCTAGTCCCCCTCATGATCCTAATCCCCCTCAGGATTCTAACATGTTGGTGCAAGATGTTCAAGGACCTCCTACATACACAATGGGCTCCTCCACTTTGGTCCAGTTTGATTCATTTCATGATCCTGTCATTTCTTCCATAATGTATCCACCTCATAATGGATTCGCGTCTTCCTCCCAAAGTAGAGAGTATCTTACAAGTCAAGATATTCATAAAGGCAAAGTGGTAGATCTTCATGAGCAAGAACCCCTCAATATCAAAGCAAATATTAATGGTCATGGCCTTAGTACCATTCCTCAAGAAGTTGGTATCCCTGTCAAACCTAAATCTAAACATATGCCCTCCCCTCCATCTCTTCCATCCATTTTAGGTCCCTATATCCTTCTATCCCCTATTCAAGGTCAACAAATGCACACATCTTTGAGTACATTCCATTCATCCAAACAATCTTCATATCATTCCTATCCATCCATGCATTCCTTTCCCTCTCCAAGCAATTTGGATGCCATGCATAAAATTAATAAGTCCAACAATCCACATGTGTTCAAGGATCAACATGTCTAATCTAATCGACATGTCAAAACAAAAAAAAAAATGATCCAAAAAGAAAAAGAAATATGCAAAAGGCCACAAAGATCCGCTAAGAAAAAGAAAGAAAAGTCAAAAGCTATATGGGTTCCTAAATCCCTTGTGCAAGCAATGCATTCCAAGGCTACAAAATAATGAAAAATCAAAAACCATGATCTTGTCTTATAACCATGATCTTGAGCCTTATAGCCATGGACTTCCTCTTGAAATACTGATGCTAATCTAGATGATCTATCAACCTCTTCACCTTTACCAAGCAATTTGAGTGCACTAGCAGCTTCCTCAGTTTCCCCCTCTCCTTTTGAATCATCATAAGGGACTACAGTTACCTTCTCATCTTGTTTTTTCCTCTTTAGAGGGGGAGAATTTGATTCATTCTCTGAATCTGAATCATGGATAATCAATTTTCTATGCCTTTTTGGAGGATCAAGCTTAATCTCTTGTGATACAGTACTTGTAGCTTTTCTATATAGCTTCTCAAAATATTTCAAGCAAAACTCCATCCTCAATATTTCAAGGGTTTGATCATGATGAAAATGTGGTTGCCCCTTCTTCTATCTATCCTCTTCCAAATTCTTTAATAAGTTCCACTTTTTCCACCTTTGCATAACATCTTGAGGAGTCATGCAATTACGGGAAATATCTTCCATCATGTCAATTTGATATTTAAATTCTTTTAGAAAAGAATTAATATAACCTTCAGGGTCATAGAACCTCTCACTTCTATCCTTCAAACAATATTCTTTCTTTAAATTATCCCAAACTTATTAAAGGGAACTAGAACCAATAGATAATCTAACATACCTGACTACATGGGGCAAGAATGGTGCAGGAGCCCTTGACATGAAGACAACTTGGAGGACACCATGGAAGCATGACAAGAAGGTTTATGGGTCTAATAGACTCAATTTTGATGTCCTAAAGCCAATTATGGCATTTTATTGTAATGATCCTAATGTAATGGTTAATTGTCCTAATGGTCCTAGGACCATAGGACCAAATATAGGATTTCATGGTTATAGGATTGCAGAGGGTCTTAAAAGTGTCTAGACCTATTGGATAAAGAATTTTGATCCTTTGAGAGTTATTATTTTTGGGTAGAAGTCAATATAGGTTGGTTAATAAGAGTTTTAAGTTCAAATATTTGAAAATAATGGCTAGTGCCATTTTGGTGGGAAATGATAAAATTTGCTTGTTTAAGAATTTGTAATGAAAAATAACTACATGGATTGGTTGGGGCAGTTGTTGGAGGCCTATTTAAATCCCTGAGAGGCATTAGTACATAGGAGAGCACAAGGAAGTACAGGTTGTACGGACTGTAATTCAAACATCAATAAAACTTCTTTATTTTCCTGCAAATCTGTGTGTTTCATAATTTCTTTGCATTGAGGTAGATTGGATATTGGTTTTTTTATTAAGTAAGATTTGTGTTTGAACATTCTTACATGTTTGTAACTTGTTGAGGGTTCAATATATCCTGGTATAACACATAGTGCTGACTATTACTAAGTCTATAGTCTCTTTGTTCATTGTTTTGTTGTTTTCCTTTGAAATAGTGATCCAACCATAGATGTAAGACTCTATTTCCTATGGATTGGATCATACCTAACTTTTATCATACATTTTGAACACTTCTATGATAGGAAGGAGTGAAAGTTTGGTGTACACCATGGGAATTTGACTAAAAAGTGCATGGTTTTAGTGCCACAGTTATAGTAGTAGGAGATTGACTTTAAGGAGGGGCTATTTTTGTGATTAAATTAGTAAGGGTATGCTGAGGAAACAGTGAATCATACTTCATTTGATTCTGGAAGTGATTTTTGATGGGTTTTTCAGCAAGCCCTAGGTTTAAGGGTGAAATAGAGAGGGTTTTGGAGTTAGGGTATATAGAAGCATAGCCTAACCATATAACCTAGAAAGTCCTCAATTTTCTATCATAACTAAAGACTATACGAAGGGGTTCTTTTTGGAGATGTGTTTTGTGAGTACTTTCTTTGCAAATTTGACCCAATTATCCCTACCAACGACAACGGACAATGAGTTTTTGTGATATTTGGTCCAAGGTAATCTTTGGTTTTTTTATCTGGTGTTTTGCAACTTTTGGGAGATAACTGCCTAAAATAGTGTTTGTAGGGCTAGTAGGAGCCTAGGCCTAGTTGAAGGCTAGTACTAGGGTTGTCTTGACAAATGAAGACTTGATGACTTGTGAACCTTAGATACATGTTGTCTGAGAGTGTTTAAATGTTTTAGAGGAAGAGGAGCCACTTGGCTTAGTGAAAGACAATTTTTGAGCCTATTAGAGGTATTAGGTGCACTTTAAACACCTTACGAGTGTTGGTTTGGGTCCTTATCATACATTTATCTACAAGTTTTCAATTAAACCTCTTTCCTCTGTATCAAATTGGTATCAAAGAAGTGAGTATATTTTTGAGGGAAGGTTTTGATAAGATGGCACCTAAAAATTAAATTGCTAGGGAGATAGAGGAGTTGAGAGAAGCCCTTGAAAGAAAGAAGAGCGAAAAGAGGGAGTTGGAAGCAACAAAGGATAGGGAGGATTGACAATAAAGGAGAGAGAGGTTAAAAATTATATTAAGGATTTAATCCTTAGAGAAAGAAAGGGGAGAACCTAGAAGAGAGGATATGAGTGAAGAAGTGGAAGCACACGATGAAGGGGAAAGGCATGGAGAGCCTAGAAGCGATGAAGAAGATCCTAAAGAGAAGAGATTGGTGAGATTACTAAAGGTGGTCCAAGGTTGAGGTAAGAATGACATTGAACTGCCTATTTATCAAGGGAGGATGGATAGTGAAGAAGTCTTAGATTGGTTAGATGCCTTAGGCAACTACTTTGAATTTGAGGAAATCTATGAAGAAAAGAAAGTGATGTTTGCCAAAACTAAGTTGAGAGGTACAACCTTGAAATGGTGGTCTAATATACAGAATGATAGGATGGCTAGAGGGTTGGCAAGATCACAACATGGGCTAGAATGAAGGATTTGATTAAGGATCAGTTTTTACAATCAGATTATTCAATTCATGTGAAGAAGATGAGGGAGAATTTGAAACAGAAGGACATGAATGTGATGTCCTATACTGAGCAATTTCATAAGCTTAGTATCATAGGGGGTCTAGAGGATGAAGAAGAGAAGATAGCAAAGTACTTGAATGGGTTAAGATTCAACCTTCAAGATGAAATAGGTTTGTGGATGCCTAGGACATTGGGAGAATGTTTTCAGTTGGCCATTAGAGCAGAAGAGAAGTTGAAGAGGAAGCAGGAAAGACAAGGGAATGGTGGAAGAGGAGGAAGAGGAAGAGGTGGTAGAACAAATTGGGAACAAGGAAAAATAATAGAGAAAGGAAAAGAGACATCTTTTGATTCAAGAGGAGGATACAAGGAGGTGGAAGATTTGGGGCAGGTAGAGGCACTTTCACAGGCAGATGCTTCAATTGTAATGAAGTGGGGCATCCTTCTTTTAAATTTCCTAAGTGGGAACAAATAGATAGAGGTAGGGATAGGAGAGTCAACTTGACACAAGAAGAGGAAAATAAACCATTGAAAGCAAGTCTAGTGCTGGAAGGAGAATTCCTCATGATTAACAAAGGCAAGTTGTAGCAGCAAGAAGAGCCTAAGGTATCAATTTTCAGAACTCAGTTTTTGTTTCAAGGTAAATTTTGTAAATTGATTGTAGGTTCAGGTTCACATAATAACTTGGTTTCCTATGAGATGATCAATAAACTTAATTTACAAAGATTTCCTCATAGATGTCCTTATTATGCTACTTGGATTAGCAAAGAACAACATATCCTCATTAGGGAACAAGCATATGCCAATTTTTCAATTGGGGAATATCATGATAGGGTTTTGTGTGATATGGTACCTATGACTTGTGCACACTTAATCCTAGGAAGACCTTGGCAATATGGGAGAAACACAATGCATGATGGCTACACTAATAGATATCTTGTGCATAAAGATGGGTAAAAATTTTTTTTGAATCCTTTGAATGTTTTTGACACGAATGAAAAAAGTGTCATATGTTTTGGAAATCCGATACATGTGAGTTTGCAGGTTGGAGATAAACCTCATGTGAAGAAAAAGATGGTGGTTGATGACAGCAAGTTAGTAAGAACAAATATACTGTGGAATAGGAGTGTGGATGGTATAATGGTGGGATCAATTTTGTGTCCTATTGGAGTGAAGAAGAGGGGTAGTAATGGTGACATTTGTGTTCACCAAAAGGTAGATCAAATAGAAAATGACAGAAGACAACATAAGAAGATGAAGGACAGTCCCATGAGGGGACCAAAACATAAGTTTGTGAGTACTAATTCTTGTTTTGAGATCAATGCAAGTTGTAGAGGTAGGAGAGATCCATTTGAGTAGTTGAAAAAGGTGTAGACATGTACCAAACAATTATCACAAGAATTACAAGATCGAAACACAAAAGTTTTGTTCTCTTGGGAAAGAGATTTTTCATTGGGGGGGAGTATGGTGCAGGAGCCCCTGACATGAATACAACTTGAAGGACACCATGGAAGCATGAGAAGAAGGTGTATGGGTCTAATAGACTCAATTTTGATGTCCTAAAGCCAATTATGGCATATTATTGTAATGATCCTAATGTAATGGTTAATTGTCCTAATGGTCCTAATGGGACCATAGGACCAAATATAGGATTTCATGTTTATAGGATTGGGGAGGATCTTAAAAGTGTTTAGACCTATTGGATAAAGAATTTTGATCCTTTGAGAGTCATTAGTTTTGGTAGAAGTTAGTATAGGTTGGTTAATAAGAGTTTTAAGTTCAAATATTTGAAAATAACGGCTAGTGCCATTTTGGTGGGAAATGACAAAAGTTTCTTGTTTAAGCATTTGTAATGAAAAATAAATACATGGATTGGTTGGGGAAGTTGTTGGAGGCCTATTTAAATCCCTGAGAGGCATTAGTACAGAGGAGAGCACAAGGAAGTATAGGATGTACAAATTGTAACTCAAACAATAATAAAACTTCTTTATTTTCCTGCAAATCTGTGTGTTTCATGCTTTCTTTGCATTGAGTTAGATTGGATATTGGTTTTTTTATTAAGTAAGAGTGTTTTTTTTTCCATTATTACATGTTTTTAACTTGCTGAGGGTTCAATATATCACATAGTGTTGACTATTCCTAAGTCTGAAGTCTCTTTGTTCACTGTTTTGTTGTTTTCCTTTGAAATAATTATCCAACCATAGATGTAAGACTTTGTATCCTATGGATTGGATCATACCCAATTTTTATCATACATTCTTAACACTTTTATGACAAGAAGGAGTGAAAGTTTGGTGTACACCGTGGGAATTTGACTGAAAATAACATGGTTTTAGTGCCACAATTATAGTAGTAGTAGATTGACCTTAAGGAGGGGATATTTTTGTGATTGAATCAGAAATGGTACGCTTAGGACATGGTGAATCATCCTTCATTTGATTCTGGAAGTGATTTTTGATGGGTTTTTCAATAAGCCCTAGGTTTAAGAGTGAAATAGAGAGGGTTTTGGAGTTAGGGTATATAGAAGCATAACCTGACCATTAAACCTATAAAAACCTTAATTTTGTGTCATTAAAAAACACTATACGAAGGGATTCTTTCTAGAGTTGTGTTTGTTGAGTACTTCCTTTGCAAATTTAGCCTAATTAGCCCTATCGGCTACGAAGGACAGTGAGTTTTTGTGATATTTGGTCCAAGGTAATAGTGCCTAAGACTTGGACATGTTATTTTTGGCTAAAAAGGGTATCCTAATATGTGTTTTTTTTATGTGGTGTTTTGCAACTTTTGGGAGATAACTACCTAAAATAGTGTTTGTAGGGCTAGTAGGAGCCTAGGCCTAGTTCAAGGCCAGTACTAGGGTTGTCTTGACAAATGAAGACTTGATGACTTGTGAACCTTAGATACATGTTTTTTGAGAGTGTTTGAATGGTTTAGAGGAAGAGGAGCCACTTGTTTTAGTGGCAGACAATTTTTGAGCCTCTTAGAGTTATTAGGTGCACTTGAAACACCTTAGGAGTGTTGGGTTTGGGTCCTTATCATACATTTATCTGCAAGTTTGCAATTAAACCTCTTTCCTCTACATCAAATAAATTCCCCTTCTTCCTTGGTCCATTCACTTCCTTCTCAAACCATATAATTTGCCAAATAAATTCTTAAAAGGCAACCCTTTCTGATACAAAGACTTGCAGTTGGTGGGGGGCCTTCTTGCATCCATATACCCTAATAAGAGTACGATCATTGTTGAAGATCCAATTAGAAAAATTCTGAATGTGACCCTTTTTTGGGTTGTATTCCAATGGCCTAAGAACCACCCTTATCTTACAAGGAATCCTTTCAACCTGGACCCCAAGTGCCCTGAATATCCACACAACAAAGGCATCACAAAATGCCTTGTAATCACAGTCTCTATTGTTCTTGTCCAATATCCTACACCATAACTGAACTAGGAGTCCTTTTCCCTAAACATCCATAGTAGTTAACTTCATCGTGTCTCTAAACACATTTCTATTTTGAAAGAGTATTAAATGACATAGTAGAGAATAATTCTTAAAAGTTCTACTAGTTTTCCAATAAACTAACTAATTGTGCAAAATTATTTCAAGCTCACTAGCAATATCAAATTCCAAGTTAATGTTAGCATTCTGGATCCTCATGGACATATACATTAAATCCACTAGCATTCTACTTCTATTATTATCACCATAAAATTGACACCAACCATGATACGTTTTCTAAAAGAAATCCATAAATTGGAGTGTAGGAATTGGAGCCTTATCATTCATAGCCATTAGTTTGTTATCCTTTCCTCTTTTCCTAAAATAAGCTACCTCTCGCAGTCAAAATTTCTTTACCATCCTTTCATAATCCACCAGATATCCTTCCCTGTCAATCTTGGTAATTGCCTGTCTATTTAGGCCAAAGCATTCTCCAATGCATGATCTTGTGATGACAAAAAGAGGGTTTCTATCAATTCCCCTGACTATTCTGGTTTCTTTTTTATAATTACATGCCAAGACCTCAATAATTTCTACATCTATAAACACATTTGGCACTATGACCTTCGCTAAGTCAAGATTCCAAGGGTTGGACCAAGGCACTTTCTCATCTCTATTATTGTAAAAATAGCAAAAAAGGGATCCACCAGTGTGAGGAATATCAACATCTCTACATCCACAGGCATCCTAAAACATTACTTTAGTTTCGGTATCTACAGACCCTTCTAATGCATCTAGAAGGGCTTTTTGTAAAGGGACCTTGAGCTATTCATTTTTTCCTACATCCTCCTTCTTCTTCCTAGGAATTTTTATTTTAAATGCAACTCGAGCAATTGAGAAGAAGATAGACTTACTTGTTCAGCTTTGTCTGCAATGCCCAGATCTCTGCACCTTCTTACACTAGCTTGGCTCTCACTTCCGCACTTTTTCAATGCTCAATTTTCACTTCGGATGTGATTTAAATCAATGCCAACTCCTTTAATTCAAGTTCACAACATTTAATTCTTTTCGAGCCTCCACATGTGTGCATTGTTCACTTAAATACTATTGATACCATTTCACAAACCCAGTTTATTCATCCTTATGAAATGGTGATGTTTTCGCCAATTCGCAAGTGGTATTTGATGCCCTTCCCAAAATAGTGTTGAGTTTGCTATTTTGCAATCGTCACTTTTGTCTTTCACGAAATGACAATCTTTTCACTATTTCACAATCCTCACTTTTGTATTTCGTGAAATGGCTTTGCTATTTCGCACCCTTCATTTTTAGACTCCACGAGACAGAAAAAGGCTCACAATTTTGCATCCTTTTTTTTTTGACTCTTGCAAAACAACGAATATTATATGGACAAAGGTCCTCATTGATTTCACATGCTATCTTAAAACTTGTTTTGAAGGCTTATGAGGTATGGATTGTGGAAAAATATATAGGGATATGAAAAAACCCATGGGATGGTTTTTGAGATAATTAGGATAAATACACTTCACAACATTCACATTCTGATAGGTAAGAATAGACAATTTATCCAGGGCACTGTTGTGAAATTTTTAATAAGAAAACTTTTGTAGCTTCAACCTTTGTTAGGGTTATAATGAGATTTAGGGTTTATATTATGGTTAGGTTTAGCATTAGGGTTAGGGTTACAATGAGGGGTAGGGTTTATATCACGGTCAGGGTGAGGATTTGGTTTAGATTTATTATTATGATTAGGGTTTAGTGTTAAGATTTGAATATTTATAGTCACGATTAGGGTTTAATGTCGTGGTCATAATTGTGTACTTAGGGTTAGGGGTAGAATTAGGGTTAGGGTTAGGGTTTGGATTATAATTATAATAGGTTTTGAGTTTATGAATAGGGTTTTGGAATTACTATTAGGGTTGGTATTGGAATTATAATTAGGAGTAGGGTGAAGATTTAGATTTGCAAGGGATAGGGTTAGGGTCAAGGTTAGGATTAAGGTTAAGATTACCATTAGGATTGTGATTTGGTTTAGGTTTAAGATTGTGATTTTCAAACCCCAACAATCAAACCAACCTCCAAGACAATCAACATCATTATCATACCAACCTTCATTCTCTTAAAAAACCATGTCATTTGAATGAACCTATCAATCATACCAGTCCAACTTATCCATGCCTCAAAGCTATCCAAAATATTCATGAACCTCATACTTATACAATGGGTTTCTCCACTTTGATCCAATCCATTTTACTTGATGTGACTATCATTTTGCATATCATGCCCTCCTCAAAATTCACCTGTATCTTGTTTTAAAAGAAAAAAGTATCCCATTAGTAATATAATTTGTTAAAAAATAGATTTTCAAGGAAAAGAGTTAGGTCTCCACAAACAAGGAATATTATAAATTTATATTGAACCACTAGGACACCACATGACCCCTAATGACACCATATGACCCCTTAGCACACCATACGACCCCTTTGGACCATATGATGTCTCAAGGGCTTGTATGGTGTCCTAAGGGGTCATATGGTGTTCTAACACATGTGTGGCCCCATTAGAACCCCACATGACCCCTAATGACACCATAAGACCCCTTAGCACACCATACAACCCCAAGTAAGAGAATCTAATATCCTAAGGCATCATATGGTGTCCTAAGGGGTCATATGGTCTCCTAAAGGGTCATATGGGGTCCTAGGGGGTCATATGGTGTCCCGAGGGGCAAGATGAACCATTATTACAATATAAAAAGTGGTGCCAATACTGCTTACAAAAAAAAGTTTAGATCATCCCCTGAGAGCGAGCATTAGGTTCAAGGATGAAAATAATAAACCAGTATGCTCCCCCTCTCTCCCTTCCTCCATACTCCATCCCTCTCTCTCTCTCTAATGTAATCATAATTCTAACCCTCACCCTAACCATATGCTAAACCTAAATCCTAACCCTTATAACCATAATGTCAAAACTAATCCTAAACCCTAACTCTAACCATAATCCAAATCCAAACCCTAACCCTAATCATAATAAATGATAATTCCTAGGGCCACCCATTTGTTATAAATTTCTTATAGCACTAAAATGTCCCACTTGTGAAGTATGCATTGAAGATCATAATTCATCTATGAAGAGAACATCTTGTTTAAAATATCAATTTTAAAATAGACCCAAAATCATGAATTATTAAAAGCCTTTATGGTGTGAGAAAAGACTCAATCATATCATCATATCCTTATCTACCACCTAGATACTTTGCACCATCTACTCTTATTGACTAGATACTTTGCACCATATAATCTTGTTGACTTGGCATATATTTACATATTTATATCTATCTTATATTTAAGCTATGAAGAAGTTTATTCATGCAAACTAAAGAGATTACTTAGAGGAAATGTTGCATGATATTAGATGTTAGATCAAAATATTTAATCAAAAGCCAACCAAAATAGACAAATAATACTACAATACATTAATTTAGTGAAATGTGCATATTATTCTAGAATGTCAGAGCAATTTCTGATGTAGCATTATTATTAGATTATTATTTGTAGCCCTTGATTTCTTCTAGGAGGTGTTGAAATAAAGTGTTTTGTAGACATTTTGTGCTTCAAGTTTGTACATAATAATTAAAATCAAGGAAAATAATTGGACCCAAATTGTATTTTAAATTTGAAATTAAAAATTTTCTTTTGAAAGTATAAAATTGAACTTATAGTCTATTTGGCTCGTTATTTGAATCCCGTGTGCATAGGAGAGGAGAGTTGGGGCTATGATACACTAGAAGGCATAATCCAGTTCTGTAAGCAATCCCAGCAAAACCCCCATTTGCATAATGACTACAAGGATCAATTGAAATACCAAGATTCCCACAAAGTATCCAGCCAACCAGAAATTGAAAAATATTTCAAGCCGCCCACAAAGCATCTAGCGAGCCGAAATTTGAAAAATGGAGGGAGAAAGGGGATGAACAAGTGCAAGTTCCAGCATATACATTGTCAGTGTTGCATTCTATATTTTGGTCAGCTCCCATTGATCTTCAAATCCACTATAAAATCCTCCCAATTTACTAAATAGGGTTGAAATGGTAATGTGATTTTTTACATTGAGTGGGTAGGGCTTATTGGGGAAGAAAATTGTGTTTTTTGCAAAACCTACAACAAGTGTTGTGCCTTATGAACCATTCATTATAAAGCCTTTTATCTCATCAATTAAATAACTTGATTACATAGATATTACAAGATCCAAACTAAAAAAACCTCGACTAATATTGTCCAACTATGGATGATAGGAGATTTCCAACAAAATATACAAAGTATGAACAGGGGCAACAAAATTGCAGTAGGGAGATAAATAATATCAAACCTAATTTGAAACCCTCTTGAACTCTTCTCATACAGCAGTGTCGGACTCTTGAGATGAGGTCTCATCAATTGTAAGAGGGAATGCAGAATGAGTTCCATGAGGATCTAACAAAGCTTGCTCCCTAAGAACCTAGACTGCATAAAACTTTTCCATTGCTATTGTAGCCAGGGGCTCACCAATTTGGAGGGTGTGTTGTTAGACCCATTGAAGAAAGGGTTGTGGAGAAGAATATCCAAACCCATATATGAAGGAGAGAAAACTAAACGTGACACTGAATCAAAAAGAAAGAAATCATTATTTAGAAAACCGCCCCACCAGATATCTCCAACAAAAATATGAATTTGTTTAGCTGTAAATTGAGATCTTACCAAGTGAAAAGAAAGGAGTGAACAAAGGCCCCAATTATCAGCTTGGTATAGTCTTTTGAATGTGTGAGATCCATAACCACCAAAGCCAGCCTTGAAGCCACCATGTTTGGAGTAGCCACCGAATGTGCCATAATCCATTCTTCACCCATGATTGTCCTCACAGCCTATTTGACACTTCCACATGGTATTTCAAATGTTTCAAACACGCTGAGTGGATGGAAATTTTCCTAAAGACCCAAGTTCTACGTGTTGAACACAATGTACCACTGAGAGGGGGGTGAATCAGTGGTTTCCAATATTCTAAGCCTTTTAAACCTAAATTTTGGTACCAGTTATCAAATCAAACACAAGAAGGATATACCGGTGAGATAAGAGAAGTGATCAAATGCAAACACACAAAGACACATAACACATAACACCAGAGGTACAAGGAAAACTCAATGTGGGAAAAAACTCGGTGAGAAATGTTGTTGGAGACTACTGCTCCAATCTAGACTCATAATGAAAAATAGTTTTACAAATATTTTGGGCACCGACTCAAGGAGCACCAAACCCTACCAATTTATGGGCACCAACCTAAAGGAGAACCAACCCCTGAACCAAGCACCAACTCAATGATATACAATGAAATACAAACTTATTACAATGAATGCACCTTGTTACAAATGAGTTTTGTAACCCCTCCAATGAATACCCTCCACCGATTATTCCAACTCACTGCTTCTTCTGCTACTAGTTCACTAACCACTCACTCTAACCCTTTACTAGCCAGCCTCTACCTCTCTTTTCTTCCTTTGATCTTACTTAAGCACTCTCTTACTCTATGATGTCTTCCTACCAGTTTGATCACTGCCAGTTTGCTAGATTGCTGATTCTCTGACTATTCACTAGTTGCTTTGTCTTCTCTGTCTGATTCCTCACCTACCCTACTTTTGTCTTGTTTGATCTACTCTGGTACACACTCCTCTCTCTCCTTCACTCTCTTCTATTATCTAGCTGGATCTTCCTTTGCTAGTTCACAAGACTACTATGTACTTTTAACCTTACCTGTTAAACTTATACTAAACCCTCTTACCGGTTACACCTCACCCACTAGTTCTTCTTTTGATACTCAGTTGCAACATTCTTCTCAAATTGATCTGCATTCTATTCGCTCAAGCACACTTATTTCTCACAATTGGTATCCTCAACTTCATCTTTGGTTTACATATTTATACTTGTCTTTCCCGCCAAGGCCAAAATTCAAACGGAGGTGTGTTAGGGTTTTTCACCAACCCCAATCTATGGTAGATCAGATCGGATCACCTTTCCAAGGTTCACACACTGCAACAACTACAATATTTTATTCCTCCAAAACACATTTCCCGTCTTTAGCAGACTGCACCCAGTTTGTCGCCCATACTCTTCCTTATGTCAGCCATGCTCTTTGTCAGACATATTAAATGCATTTGCAGGTGCCTTTACCAACTCAGATCTGCACTTAGACACCCTACAATGATCATGATGTCAATGAATCAGATCCCTGTTGTCTGATCTATCTTAAGTCTCAAACCATCTGCAATCGACCCGTGATTTCATTTAATGTCGACCTGTTTCCACCTTGTCAACACCTACCTCATTCAATACACTGCCTACTATATGTTAGCCACTTGGCTCCTACATGGAATCCTTTGTCGGCATCCATCTCAGCTAATTCCACTATGTTAGTGCAGACAAGATCACCGACCATCATGCACTACTAGTTCACTAACTCTGCTGGTTAGCCTTCATGCCATGCAATCTTCTTGTTCTCCCAGTTGGATCCCATTGGTTTGCTTATCAAACTCACCAATCCATAGTAGGCATTAGGGTGAGTCACTAAGTCCATCTTAATTTACACTTAGATGCATAGGGGTAGCCCTATTTACCAGTGACACTACTCCTACCTTCATGTAGGTGGAATCCCTGGTGACACCATATCATTAAACTCCAAGTGTCTTTGCATTGAAATAAATCTGCCTACTATCTTTTTCTTGCTTACCGATAGATGTTGCTTCTCATGTTTACTGGTAACACATTATACTTGCTAGCTTGGATTCTGGTTGCCTATGTTAGTTGACATCAATGACAATACTATGCCAACAATCTCCCCCTATAGCATTGATGTCAACACACACTACATTTTGTTTCAACCAGTTCATTCTCCCACTTTGACAATAATGACAAAGGGCTAGGGTATTTCTCTATTTGGGTCATGTCATTATTTGGTTCACTCTTCCCAGTTAATCTGTGTATTCTCCCCCTTTGTGTTTTCACCCACTATTCCTTTCAACCGACAGTGTAATTTGTGATTTTAATTTTACAAATTGGGTAGACATTGAAAGAGACCTCAAACCAGAACAAATAAGCATGTTCCAAAATATCAAACCAACCAACCGGTACACTAACACTCTTGCCAGATTTGCAGTATGAACACTTGATCTCCCCCTGTATCCAACATATGATTCAAGAGACAAAGATATGACAATGAACTCCCCCTAAACCATAGATCTCCATACACATTTAAGTACATGAGGTGGGTGACATAACTCCTAACTTGTGTCTCAGATACTCAAAGATGCTAACCGGTAATGGTTTTGTGAAGATGTCTGAAACTTGTTCACATGAGGGGACATATTCCATCATGACTTCCTTCTCTTCAACCTTCTCCTTGAAAAAATGATATTTTATGGCAATATTCTTTGTCCTTGAGTGCATCACCGAATTCTTTGATATGTTGATTGCACTTGAATTATCACACTGGATGGGGATGGGACCAATCATCTCTACCTGAATATCCTTGAGGATCTTCTTGATCCATAGTACTTGAGAACAACATGTAGCAACAAAAATACATTCTGCTTCAGTAGTTGATAGTGAGATTGAATCTTGCTTCCCTAGGAAGAATGCACCACCACTTGTGCTCTTCCAGTCATCAATGAATCTTACCCAATCAACATCAGTGAAGGCTTGCAAGGTGAAATCTCCTTGCCTAGGATACCAAAGTCTATAATTGAGTTCTCCTTGTAGGTACCTAAAGATCCTTTTGACTGCATTCAAGTGTGACTGTTTAGGTCCTGCTTGAAATCTTTCCACCATGCACATTGACTACACTATATCCGGTCTAAAGGTAGTAAGATACAATAAACTACCAATCATAGACCTATATAAGGTCTGATCCACAACCGATGACTCATCTTCCTTGCCCAACTTGCATCCGATCACCATGGGGGTACTTACCAATTTGTTGTCCTCCATTTGAAACTTATTCAACATATCTCTTTCATAATTAGTTTGAGAGATAAATATCCCTTTACCTTGATGTGAAATCTACAAACCAAGAAAGTATGTAATCTCTCCAAGCATTGACATCTTAAACTCTGATTGCATTTGATTAGAAAATTCTTTGCACGGAGCGTCGTTGTTGCCTCCAAAGATTATGTCATCTACATATACAACCACAATAATCATGTGGTTTCCATATGCTTTAACATACAAATTGTTGTCTACACTTCCTTTTCTGAACCCTTGCTCCTTTAGGTACTCATCCAACCTTGAGTACCAAGCTCTAGGAGCTTGCTTCAAACCGTACAAAGCCTTCCTTAACTGACACACAAAGGTTTCACCATCTTGCAGTAGAAAACTTTTGGTTGTTCCATGTAGACTTCTTCTTCTAAATTACCATTTAGGAAGGGAGACTTTACATCCATTTGATAAACTTTATATCCCTTATAGGCCGAGAAAGCAAGAAACATCCTAATAGCTTCTAGTCTAGCCACCGGTGAAAATGTTTCATCAAATTCAATACCTTCTACTTGAGAATACCCTTTGCATACTAACCTTGTCTTATGCCTAACAATCTTACCTTCTTCATTATTCTTGTTCTGGTATACCCACTTTGTACCAATGACATTCTTCTCAACTAGTCTAGGGACTAATTCCCAAGTTTTATTCTTCTCAATCTATTGCAGTTCTTCTTCCATTGCAGTCATCCACTTCTTACTCTTTCTAGCCTCATTGATGTTTTGGGTTCCATTTCAGTCATGAGGTAGAAGTTTACTTGCTCATTTTTCCGAGCTAGTCTTCTTTTGGTCTGCACACCATTATTCTTATTTCCTATGATCTGATTTTCAAGATGATTTTTCTGCACATACCAGTTGGGGACCTTGTTGGATGCTTCTTCCAATTTATTGTAAGATTTCATTTCATCTTCATCACCAGAATCATCATACCTGTTGATTTGAGCATATCTTCCTTTATGCAAATCCTCATCTACTCTTACATTCACACTCTCAATGACTCTTCTTATTATTTTTTGTAGCACTTGTAATCTTTATTGTGAGTTGAGTAACCAAGGAAAATACTTTCATCACTCCTTGAATCAAAGCTGCCCAAGCCATCCATATCTCTCTTGATGGAGCATTTACTTCCAAACACTTTGAAGTATTTCACTAATGGCTTCTGATCGTAACATAGTTCATAAGGCGTCATCCTGCTGTTTGTTCGCAGTTGAACCTAATTCAAGGTATACACTGCAGTATGAACCACTTCCTTCCAATACATATCTGATATGTTTTCCTCATTTAGCATGGTTCTTGCCATCTCCTTGACTATCCTATTTTTCCTTTCTACCACACCATTTTTTTGTAGTGTCCTGGGGGTTGAGTATTGTCTTCTGATTCCATGCCTCTCACAATAGTCCTCAAACTCATTTGATGTGAACTCTCCACCCTGATCAGATCTTAGGCATTTTAGTTTGCATCCAATTTCCCTTTCAAACATCTTCTGGAAGATCTTGAACCTTTCATATACCATAGATTTCTCCTATAGGAAAGTTACCCAAGTTATTCTTGATAAATCATCAATAAAAAGCATGAAGTATCTCTCACCGTCTAGAGCCCTTGTTCTAGTTGGTCCACATAAATCTGTGTGCACAAGTTCAAGTGGATTTGAAGAGTTATGTTCTTTAGTCTAGAAGGTCACCTTAGTCTTCTTCCATCTTACACATTCATCACAAAAGGTGCTTACCGGCTTGATGATATTCGATATGTCTCTCACATAACCTTTCTTGCTTACTTGGACCAAATTATGAAAATTTATATGGCCTAATCTTCTATGCCACAACCAAATTTTATCCACTTATCCCATCATGCATTGGGACTCGTAAAATTCCTTCAGATTGTACGCATTTCCATCTGTTCTTTTACCTTCTGCTACAATTTGACTGGTACTCTCCTTTCTTATCTGGCAACTGCTAGAGTCAAAAGAGAATTGATATCCTTTATCACACATCTTACTCACACTTACCAAATTGTGGTTTAGACCTTCTACATAATACACATCTTGAGCTTTCAATTTTCCATCTATATTCAGAGTACCCTTTCCTTTTATCTTGATAGATGAGTTGTCTCCAAACCTCACAAGACACCATTCCAATCTTCAAGCTTGATAAATTTCTTTTTGTCACCGGTCATGTGCTTGGAACATCCACTGTCTACAACCCACAAGTTTCTTCTCTCTGCATGTAGGGTAGTCTACACAATTAGAATATATTCTGCTTTGTTCTTATTCTTCTCAACCCATACCGATTGAGTTTCCTCCCTCTTTCCTGCAACTTCTTTCTGCTCCGGTTTAGCTTCTGGTTTCTGATAAGGAGCTATCCTCTTCTACTTGATTTTCATGTGCTTGCAATTATTTGAAACATGTCCAAACTAATGACAGTTATAGCATTTCACATTGACATTAAAAGATGAGTTTGATAACATGTTATAGGAAATTGATTGACTTCTCCTACATTCATAACTCCTATGACCAAAACCATTGCTTGATAAAAAACAACATCCATATCCTTGAGTGAAGCAAATGGATTTATACTTGCAAAACTAACAGGGGGATTGTTCATCAATCGACATTCAACAATCCTATGTCCAAACTTATTACACTGGTAACAATAACCATGAAAGTTTGACACATACTGGTTTTGTTGCCTTGGGCTTACAAACTTTTGTTTTCTCGAGTGACTTCTTCTCATCTCATGAGCTTTGGTGAAACCTTCATCATCAAATTTGGGCTTCCCTTTAGAATCAATATACCGGTACGATGAGTGAGGCTTCTGATTCATTGGTTGAGTATACCGGTTTGTAGGATGCCTACCTGCAACTTCTACATATGTCTTCTTCCCACTATCTTTGCTGATAGTGAATGTTTTCTTCACTTCATCTTCACTTGAAGAAGTGAATTGTATCTCCTTACTAGATGTTTCTTTGTTGTTTGAACTTTGTCCTTCTTCAAATCCTAAACCACCGACATCTTTTGAATGCTTTTGTTTGCTCAACATCTTGTCCAAGGCTTAAGTGCTACCCTCATACTTGCTTCTCATTTTCAGTACATCCTTACTCTTTTAAAGCTCCTTTCGGAGCCTTACAATTTTTTCTTCTAATTTTTTATGCTCCTTCTCCTTCTCTAATGCATTAGATCTTGTAACCTCAAAAATCCTTTTGGCCTCTTCCACCTGGAGTTTCAAATATGAAATTATTTGATTGTACTCATCTATAGATTGCTTCAGCAGTTTTTGATCCTCTGCAGCAGCATGCTTAACTCTTTTGAGTTCTTTTCTTGTTTTACTTAACTCCTTAAGGACACTTATGAGCTCACCTTCCAATTCCACTTCAGCATAAATGTCCTCATCTTCCTCATCTTCATCAATCAGTTCATCTAGTGCCATAAAAATATTAACTTCTCTTTTATCCTCATGGCAACCATCTTCTGATGCACTTTCTTCATTTGTGGCATCATCTTCAAAGGTGTATAGGCTATTTTGCTTCTGGTAGCTTCTTCTTCTTCCTTGCTGGTAGATCTTCTTCTCTTTATCCTTACCAATAGATCTGTTAGAGCTCTTTGGCTCATCTCCACCGGTTTCACCATAGGGACACTTAGAAGCAAAGTGACCTATTTTCCCATAGTTAAAAACATTTGAAGGGAAAATTTCCTTTATACTTATCGGATCCTCTCTTGATCTTTCAAACAAATTTTAATACTTCTGCATCTGAGTCTTCACTAGATCCTTTATGATCAACCTCTTCCTTGCCATTTTTGATGGAGTTGAAAGCAGCCTCTTTCCTTGAAGATGCCTCATTGGTTGTCCTTATTTTATAGGAAGTCAGGGAGCCAAATAACTCATATATTGAGAAAGTTTTCAGATCCTTGGATTCCTCTACAGTAGAGACCTTAGTGTCATACTTATATGTGAGTGATCTAAGTACCTTTTTGACAATGACTTCATAAACTATTTCTTCTCCAATTCCTCTGATGGTGTTCACAGTTTCTATGCTATGAAGATAATCTGCAATATTTTCTTCATCTTTCATCTTTAAAATTTCAAGCTAACCTCTTAGTGATTACAGCTTGGCCTCCTTGAATTTTACATCTCCTTCAAACAATCTTTGCATTTTATCCCAAGTCTCCTTAGCAAATGAACAATGCATTACCTTGACAAACTCATTTTCTGACAACCCACTGAGGATAGCATGTTTAGCCATTGCATTGTTCTCATACTCCTTCTTAGCATCTGGATCAGTAGGGGGAATAATAGGGATAGTATATCCATTCTTTACAGACATCCAAACATCAAATCCTAGAGAGGAAAAGTAGGTTTCCATTCTCTACTCCAGAAGGCATAGATGGTTCCATCAAACATGGGAGATTTGGAGGAGGAGGACTCATTTATTTCCATTGTATTCTTAAACTAGAATCTACCCAAGCTAGAGAAAGCTTTGACCAACAAGGAACCTAAGGCCCTGATACTAATTTTTGAACACAATGTACCACTGAGAGGGGGGGTGAATAAGTGGTTTCCAATATTCTAAGCCTTTTAAACCTAACTTTTGGTACCGGTTAGCAAATCAAACACAAGAAGGATATACCGGTGAGCTAAGAGAAGTGATGAAATGCAAACACACAAAGACACACAACACATAACATCAGATGTATGAGGAAAACCCAATGTGGGAAAAACCTTGGTGAGAAATTCTACTAGAGACTACTACTCCAATCCAGCCTCACAATGGAAAATAGTTTTACAAAGATTTTGGGCACTAAACCAAGCAACACCAACCCCTACTGATTTATGAGCACCAGCCCTTACACCAAGCACCAACTCGATGAAATACAATGAGATACAAACTTATTACAATGAATGCACCTTGTTACAAATGAGTTTTGTAACCTCTCTAATGAATACACTCCATCAGTTATTCTGTCTCACTACTTCTTCAACTACCGGTTCACTAACCACTCACTCTAACCCTTTACTAGTCAGCCTCAGCCTCTCTTTTCTTCCTTTTATCTTCCGTAAGAACTCTCTTACTTTGTGATGTCTTCCTACTGGTTTGATCACTGTTGGTTTGCTAGATTGTTGATTCTCTAACTATTCACCAGTTGCTCTATCTTCTCTATTGGATTCCTCTTCTACCCTGCTTTTGTCTTTTCTGATCTACTCCAGTACACACCCCTCTCTCTCCTTCACTCTCTGCTGCTATCTAGCTAAATATTCCTTTGTTGGTTCATAAGACTGCTATATACTTTTAACCTTATTGGTTAAACCTCTACTAAACCCTCTTACTAATTACACCTTACCCACCGATTCTTCTTTTGATACTCAGTTGCAACACTCTTCTTAGTTTGATCTGCAATATGCTCGCTCAAGCACACTTATTTCTCACAACTAGCATCCTCAACTTCATCTTCGGTCTACATATTTATACTTGGATTTCCCACCAAGACCAAAATTCAAATGAAGGCATGTTAGGGTTTTTCACCAACCCTGATTTGTGGTAGATTAGATCGGATCACCTTTCCAAGGTTCACACATTGCAACAACTATAATAGTTTATTAATCCAAAAACACTTTTCATGTCTTTAGCATACTGCACACAGTTTTTTGCCCATACTCTTCCTTATCTGTCAGCCATACTCTTTGTCAGACATATTAAATGTATTCATGGTTTCCTTTACCAACTAAGATCTACACTTAGACACCCTACAATGATCATGATGTCAATGAATTAGATATGTGTCATTTGATCTATCTTGAGTTGCAAACCATCTACAAGCAACCTATGCCATCATTTAATATCGACCTATTTCCACCTTGTCGACACCTACGCCATTCAATACATCGACTACTATACATTAGCCACTTGGCTCCTATGTGGCATCCTTTGTCAGCATCCATCTTAGATAAGTCCACTATGTCGACTCAGAATAGATCATTGACCATCATGCACTAGCAGTATTCACTTACCAGTTCACTAACCCTGTCGGTTAGCCTTCATACCATGCAATCTTCTTGTTCTATCAGTTTGATACCATTGGCCCGTTTATCAAACTCACCAATCCACAATAGGTATTAGGGTTATTGACTAATTCCATCTTCATTTACACTTAGATGCATATGGGTAGGCCTATTTAACAATGACACTACTCATGCCTTCATGCCGGTGGAATCCTTGATGACACCATATCATTAAACTCCAAGTGTCTTTGCACTAAACTACATCTACCTATTGTCTTTTGCTTCCTTTCTGTTAGATGATTCTTCTCATGTTTACTAGTAACACATCATACTTGCTAGCTTGCATATCGGTTTCCTATGCCAATTGACATCAATGACAATACTATGCCAACACTGCATTCTCCCGCAAAGCTAGATTCTTGATGCCATAGTAATTGCTTATGAAGGTAGACCACTCAAAATTATAGAACATTGTCTATAATGAAGATCCCAAAGCTAGAACACTATCCAAAGATTAATTTAACCTTTCCATATTGTAAAAAACTTTTGGAATACAGATATATAAAATTACACAACTGGTGAAGAAGGACATTGAAATTCCAGTAACTCGTGTGGAGTACCTTGGTACTCGTGTGGAGTAGCTTTGTATGAAGTCCTTAATCTATCCTCTGCTTCCACAATGGTAGCCTTTCCCTACATCAAATTGAATGATGAAATGATTTCCATAATGTCATACATAAGAATCCCTATTGTAAAGGATATGGATTATTTTTCAAATCCTTCACAATTTTTTAATAGACTATTGCCCTGGTTCTTGATTCTCCACGTGTCTTTCTATCTCTAGCCCAATGTCATGAAGTGACGCCTCTATGAAAAAATGCTCTTTAATTCCCAATTTTGAACATTGTGATATGTTATTCTAATTGTGTGATCAGACTAATTTGAGTCGGCTATAAACCCCATATACAAGCCATTATTTCCAATTACATCATTGCACCGAATACTTCGCATCCACCTGAAGTCGCATTCCAAGTCATGGGAGTATGTTTTCAGTTGTGTCCTATGTCATAAGCCCAACCTACCATATCTTTATCCATACAACGGTTAATCAATAAGAAATCTATTTTTGGATGAGACATTTACATCTTGTCTCACTAATTTATTGTATAGAAGGTCTTTCCTATGATCAACAACAATTAAATATATTAATAAAATGATACTTAAACTTTGTTGAAATTTCTCTCCAAGTGCTCCATTAGAATTTTGTCTTCATGGAGCTCCCTTGATGAAAGAGTAATCTTTTTCTCTTCTTGTTCGTATCCCCTATTTGCCAAAATGTCTGCCATCTTGTTGGCTTCTCTATAGCAATGAATAATCTGATATGAATCTAGACAAGAGAGAAACTCTCATGATTCTTGAATTATATAATCTAACTACCAGTTAGGGATTTGAGACTTGATCAAAGTTGTGATAATGATCCGAGAATGCCCTTCAATTATAAGATTCTTAACCTTATTTTTAATTACTAATTTAACACCAAATAGTAGAGCCCTTGTTTTTGCTAGGTTATTGGTTCCATTTGGTACCCTCCCATAGCCTACTACCACCACATGATCTTTTGGATCTCTAATGACACAAGATGACATACATCTTAGCTTTATCAATGCCTTTTGAAATAAAATAAAAGTCCATGAAAAATAACCAGCCAAGTTGAAGGGTGAGGAAAACTAAGTCTATCTTTCGAGAAACCTCTACTAAGTCCATGATCTCATGTAGATGGTCTTTGTCACCTTATAGTTATGCTCGCCCACCTCTTGGTGGAACACGAAAAACCTCAAGGAATTTTTGGTAACTATCTCTTTCATTCGATGGAGTGGAGTTACCACCAAATAGGTATTTGTCAGATATGTCTTCCTTGAGCGGGAGAAATTCAGGAAGAGAAGAGGAAAGAGAGACATATAGTAGGTCTAAAAGAGGGAGATCAACTGGAGGTGAAAATATTAGAAGAAAATTATGTAAACACATGGAATTTTTTCTTGTTGAAGGGGGGTCATGTTCTAATGATGATGAGAGCATAGGCGACAACGAGGTGCCCTTGAGGTACAAACATCTATGGAAACAATAGGTACCCAAGGAACTTCCTCTACTAAACACTTATTTTTGTGTCAACGAGAGGATATATCCCATAGCACCATCGTCACTACATGGTTTGGGACTATTTTGCATGGATGACATAAAGGTTTGTTACGACAAAGTTACTAAATTGATGCAGTTTGTCGGACCCTATTATAGTTACAAAGATTGGATGCACCTGATTCAATATACACGAAGTATGCATAGGTATGCACTGTCAGCAAATTATATACAACTAAAAGATAGGGATCAAAATAAAGGAGTGGCTATGTACATTGACGAAAGGCCAAAAGCACCAAGGAATATTGTAGGGTTTATAAATAGTACATGACCTAGGTCAACAAATAAGCAACCCAATTGCATTTTTGAGGCATGCGAGGGAAACCATGTATTTGTATGTGCAATAAAATCAATAACTACAAGGGAAGAGTTGCTAATTGATTACAATTTGAATCACATAGATACAAACACATTTATTGTGGGGGTGGTACATACTATATAAAATTTTACCCAACCTCCAATTAATGACTCCAATATACCATTTTATTATTATGTTATTTTTTTGTAAGTCTATTGGTTTCATTTCGCTAATGTTTTTTTATATTTTATTTTTGTCACAATGGGATATTGATCGTACAGGGAAGGCTCTGGCCTAGAGAACAGATCATGATGCATATTCAGGCACTTCTACCCAACATGTTTACCTCATTGTTTCATGTTACTATCTCCAATTAGGACTGTCAATTCCTTGCTTTCATTACCTGATCACATTTTGATTTTGATCACAATATCTCATAAAGAAAACATAATTGGGAGTGAATCCTATTGTCTTGGAGCCTTCAAGGATTTCATACTACAACTCAATCCACACTCAATGATAATGTTGATTTAGATAATGTTTTTAATATTCTTCTCACGAATGGATGATCGAGGAAAGGCACTAGTAGTAGAGGAGAGCATCCATAGGGAGGCGCAGTCACTATTATGCGATGATGATGCCGCATATTCTGCAAACCCTCTAGATATGATAAGGAAGAACCAAAAAATATGCAATGAATAAATCCTTTAGTTATTATTCGTAGTGCCTCAAACAGATCAGATAAGAGAAAGGGTTAAAATATTGACTGAGAGAGCACGAAACTTGCAGGTAAGTTGTCATGAAATCTTTAATTATAACATAAGTTCATTCATGGTTTTATATTTTATAATCTTTTATGTTATGAACTAAAATATGAGTTGTTGGCCATGATCAAGGTACTATAGGTGTTGCCCAGGCAGTAGGGGTTGGTTCAAGTGTCGATCCTGATCTTCTTGCGCATTCACCACACCATCTGACCCCATCATCCATTCCTATTTTGTCACCTCAAACATCAGCAATACATAGCATGCAGGAATCGCGCACTGCACCCTATGGCAACAAACAAATGCCAAAATATGCGTTAGGACATGTACTTGGGGATGCAGAGGCCACTAGTACTAGTAATGTTTTAGCAACATTTCCTGGATCTTCTCGTATTACTAGTATGGGAACATTGCCGATCACATTTGTGGTGACCAAGGATTTCGTTCCCATAAAGATAGAGAAGGTCCCAGGTACTTTAATATGTTTTAATTATTATTATATATAATCCATTTGAAATTTACATATTGATCTCTTTTTAGACTAATGATCCCATGATCTTATTGTAGGAAATGATGTTTTCTATAAACATCTAAATGATATTACATTGGAGATCTTCGAGCCCACCATACGTACACTATGGAATGCCCAAAATCAAGATTTAAAAGATGAGCTCATTAATCGTTTAGTTGTGTTGTTCGGTAATAACACATTCAACTAAAGCAATGTCCTTAAGAAAGTTGGTGCCTATCTGAAGTATGTGAGGGACCAATATAGGTCACATTTAGAGAGGAACAAAAAGTACAAGCGTCCCCCATGATTCTAGAGAGGGAGTGGAAGGACCTAGTGTCACATGGAAAGGAGAAGGATGAAAAGAAAAAAGGAAAGACACTACTGGGCCAAGGAAGGTATGTGATACTATCAACAATGTAATTATATACTGATCACTCTTTCTTTTCACATAATCTAATATATTTTAAACTTTTCATAGGATTTCCAACTCATTGAAGGCAACAAAGGAAAGAGTATAAAAACACGAGAAGCACAAACTTGGCTCTAGTGGTTATATGAAATTATCCACATGAATTGTAAGTATCAATAAATGAAATATAGAATTTAAATAATAAATTGCAAATAATTTTGGTTTTTTCACACCATATAAGAAAAATTCATGACCTTATGCAAAAATACAGGGCTCTGAATTCAAGAGAGTGCACACAGAAGACGACCTTAATATTACCTTCCAGCAAGGCTATGGAGTCATGGTTGAATGCCTAAGACTCTTGATAGGGAAAATGCAAGCTTCCACTACATCTGACACACAAGTAAATAAACTCAATGAAGTTTATTTAAAATTGAATACTTGTGCAACCTATTCAATATTAGTTTCCACCATAAAGTAATTATGTGCCTTTTTTTTTTAAATAGGCAAGCAATGATAATACTGCACATGACATTGGAATGCAGTCTGGTGAGGGTGGAGCACAACCTACAGATGACGATCATGGTTGTGTGCATCTTGGTACTAGATGTATTCATGTGCTATACAAAATACACTATGGATTAATACAACTAAACATTTTTAATTGCAATTGGTGTATTAATTAGTGTAAGATTTCATGTTTAAACTTTAGAGCATGTAGAGCATAATCAACATGTTGAGCATGATCAGGCTAGACAAGATTAGGAACATGATGTAGCCCCATCAGGTGGGTAAGTGCACCAAGATGCTAAACAAAAAAGTGGCCACATGCAAAAGAAAATAAAAATTTTCATAACCTGTTCATGTTCTATGAAATTCAAAAATGTGCTAGGCTTGGTAGCCAAAAATAATAATAAAAAAAAAAGTTTCTCATAACCCGTACGGGTTATGCAAAACTAGAAGTTTTGGCCTTAGTTTTGCATATCCTATACGGTGGGTCATGTAGATCTAGGAACCAAAGAGGAAGTGGGGAGAGAGATAGAGGGAGAGAGAGAGAGAGAGAGAGAGAGAGAGAGAGAGAGAGAGAGAGAGAGAGAGAGAGAGAGAAGTTTTGGCTTAGTTTTGCATATCATATACGGGTTATGTAGAACTAGGAACCAAAGAGGAAGTGGGGAGAGAGATAGAGGGAGAGAGAGAGAGAGAGAGAGAGAGAGAGAGAGAGAGAGAGAGAGAGAGAGAGAGAGAGAGGGAGGGAGAGAGAGAGAGAAGTTTTGGCTTAGTTTTGCATATCATATACGGGTTATGTAGAACTAGGAACCAAAGAGGAAGTGGGGAGAGAGAGAGAGAGAGAGAGAGAGAGAGAGAGAGAGAGAATAGGACAAGGAGAGGGGGTGAGAGAGAGTTATTGGGACAGAGTAGGGAGAGGGGATGGAGAGAGAGTTAGAGAGAGTAAGGGGTAGAAAGAGGGATAGAATAGGATAAGGGGAGGGGAGGGAGAGAGAGTTAGAGATAGAGAGAAGGGGATAGGAAGAGAGAGAGATAGATAGGGAAAGAGAGAGAAGGGGGAGAGAGAGAGAGAGAGAGAGAGAGAGAGAGAGAGAGAGAGAGAGAGAATAGGGGATATGAAGAGAGGGAGAGAATAGGATAAGGAGAGGGGGAGAGAGAGGAGATTGGGAGAGGAAGAGGAAGAGGGAAAGATGGAAAAGATGGGGAGAATAGGATAAAGAGAGGGAGAGGGAGAGAGAGAATATGAGAGTGAGAGAGAGAGAGAGTAGGGGGTAGTAAGAGGGATAGAATAGGATAAGGAGAGGGGGAGAGAGAAAGTTAAAGATAGAGAGAGAAGAGGATAGGAAGAGAGGGAGAGAGATGGGGAAAGAAAGAGGGGAGAGAGGGTGAGAATCAGATTTAGAGTGAGAGAGAGAAAGAGTAGGGAGAAGGGGAGGGAGAGAGAGTTAGAGAAAAAGAGTAGGGGATAGGAAGAGAGGGATATAATAGGATAAGGAGTTGGGGAGGGAGAGAGAGTTAGACACATAGAGAGAAGGGGATAGGAAGAGAGGGAGCGATATGGAGAGAGAGAGAGAGAGAGAGAGAGAGAGAGAGAGAGAGAGAGAGAGAGAGAGAGAGAGAGAGAGAGAGAGAGAGAGAGAGAGAGAGAGAGAATAGGATAAGGAGAGGGAGTGAGAGAGAGTTAGAGAGAGATTGGGGGGAGAGGGGGTAAGAGAGATAATAGGGGATAGGAAGAGAGGGAGAGAATAGGATAAGGATAGGGGATGGAGAGATAGGGGGAGAGAGAGAGGAGATTGGGAGAGAGGGAGAGGGAGAGAGAGAGGTGGAGATGGGGACAATAGGATAAAGAGAGGGGGAGAGAGAGAGAGAGAGAAGGATATTGGGATAAGGAGAGGGGGTGAGGGAGATTGGGAAAAGGATAGAGAGAGAGCAAGGAGGGATATGAAGAGACGGAGAGAATAGGACTGTTGGCATTTGCACAAAAATTGCAATGATGAAGTATAATGCTATCATTGATGTCAATAGTAACCAATAATGAGTTGTATTACAACCGGTAGTGATGCAATAGTGCAACCAGTAGTAAAGCAGTGAAGGAAACTAATATTGGTATTTCAAGCAGAGTGATCAACCGGTAACCCTAACCAGTTGATATGCAGAACCCTAACTGATTGAGCTTGGAGAATTGGTTATGATGATCTATGATCGAATGGTGATCGAAGATGAAGATGCCACATATGCATGATACACGTGATGAGTTTCAAAGTGGTTTTGGTGAGTGAAGATAATTGTTTATCTTGGGAATGAGAAAATGCATAGCATGAAGTGATAACCACGTGATGAGTTATAGGATTCAATGTGTGGTGATCCAGGAGCGATTCAACTTGTCTAGAACAATCTGTAGTTGATTGCTATGTAATATAATGGTTATGTTTGAACCAATATGTTTAAAATCTTGATGAGATTTGTAGGTTTTGTGTTGTGTTACTGACGTATTGTATTTTCTTACAAGGTCAATGAGTTGTTTGTAATTGTGTTGGCAATTTGGTTAAGTGTGGTAGTGTGATTGTTGTCGAACCAGAAGGAGTGTCTATAGAATGTTTTGAAGCCAGATAGGAGCAAAAAAGGATCTGACTAAGCAAGATAGTGCTATTACTAGATCAAGAAAGACTCTATTGTTCTTTAACCATTACAATAGTTAAATCCCCTAACAGGGTGAGATTTAACAGGCTTAGTGTTGTCTAAATCCTCTAACTAGGTGATCCATTATCTTGGATTTGAAATCCTCTACTGAGGTTACTCCTAATAGGGTATTTCCTTTAACAAGGTATCATAGTCAATCCCTTAACTGGGTGGTCCCTAACTAGATCTGTTCTTAATAGGACATTATTGTATAAGCTGCTAACAAGGCTTGGCTCCTAACAGGACGAACTTTAGAAGAGTTCAAAATAATTGTGGGTATTCATCCCCACCATGGTTTTTCCCATTTGGGTTTCCATGTGACAAATCATTGTGTCAAGTGGTGATTGATTTTGTGGTTATGTTTTGATATGGTTGATATGATTAACTGGTAAAGTCACTTAGATATGTTTAGATGATCGGAAGTGATCTGAAATGGGCTATTACTGATATTAGTAAAGTGATTTAATGTTTTGGTTAAATGGTATGTGAGTTTCAGATCTATTACATTGTATCTTTGATGTTTTGATCAACCAGTAAAGTTTGACAGTGCAGTAGCAGTTTTTGGTATAGTGTCTAAACTAGTTAGTTTTGCAAGTTGTTTATGAGTCTACGCTATCTGATTTGCAGCCATTCAGGAACTCAAGTCTATTCATAAAACAAAGGTAACTCTTGACTCCATCATTGGTAAATTAACTGCATTTGAATTAAATGGTTTTGATGGAAGTGTTCAGAGATCGGGATCCACATTTAGAGCCTTAGTTTCAACCCCACTGGTAAGGAAAAGAAGAGAAGCTAGTTATAGTCACGAGTCTAGATCCAGCAAAGAGGTAAATGATGAAGATAGTTTGATTAATCTTGAAGCATTGTTGGCCAAGCGGTTGCCTAGAGGTACTAGTAAGTACATAGGTAAATTACCTTTGAAGTGTTTTGCATGTAACCGGATTGGACATATTGCTGCTAACTATCCAAATGGAGATAATGAGCAAAAATGTGAGAAGTATAAGAAGTATAAAGGCAAAGGTAAAAGAGATTGTCTCATTGTAGTTGATGGAGGAATTAAAGATGAGGAATCTTAAGAAGATGCAAATGAGGACATTGTCTTTGTTTCTATTAAAGAAGAGACATCGGATCAGAAGGCATTAGTCTCTCGCATGGATAGTTCTAATGATTGGATTATAGACAGTGGTTGTTCACACCACATGACCAGTGACTGGAGTAAGTTTCTTACTTTTAGAGAGTTTAATGGAGGTGTTGTGAGATTTGGAAATGATTCACCCCGCATGGTGAAAGGAAAGGGATCCATCTCTCTGAATGGTAAAAGAAGTATAGATGATGTCTACTGGGTTGGAGGACTAAAACACAATCTTTTGTGTAGCTCAACTCAATGACAAAGGTTACCCACTGGAATTCAAGAATGGAGTTTGCAAGATTCATGGAAGTAAAGGTGAACTGATTGCAACTGGAAAACAAACTAGAGGTAACTTGTTTCATTTAAGTTCTAAAGTCAACAATTGTTTAATTACAAAAGTAGAAGTTAGTTGGCTTTGGCATCATAAATTTTGTCATGTAAATTTTGATAACATTGTAAAAGTCAGTAAGTCCAAATTAGTAAATGTTTGCCATAGTTGGACAAACCGGTGAATGCTCTGTGCAAGGAATGTCAGTTAGGGAAAATGGCATCCTCAACCTTAAAGAGAAAATCTTTCTCAACAGAACATTTGCTAGATTTGGTTCATACTAACCTTTGTGGACCAATGAGGACTAGGAGTATTCAAGGTGATCATTATTTCATGATTTCTACTGATGATTGCTCAAGGATGATGTGGGTCACATTCTTGAAAGACAAGACAAAAGCATTTAGTAAGTTTAAGGCATTCAGAGCCTTAGTTGAAAATGAAAGTGGAAAGAAGATAAAGTGCTCAAGGACCGATCAAGGTGGTGAATTTACTTTAGAGGAATTCACTAGTTACTGTGAAGACAATGGAATTAAGAGGCAACTTTCTGCACCTAAGACACCACAGCAGAATGGTATTGTAGAAAGGAACAACTGGTCAGTTGTAGAAGTTTCTAGGACTATGCTAATTCAAGGAGGTGTAGCTAAGACATTCTGGAAAGAAGTTGTCAGCACAGTTGTTTACACAATGAACCGGATACTGGTTAAAAGGGGTAAGGATAAAACTCCTTAGGAGTACAAGTATGGTAGATCATCTAATGTCAGCTACTTTAATATTTTTGGTAGCAGATGTTTTATCAAGAGAGGTGAGTATGTTGGTAAGTTTAATGCCAAGAGTGATGAAGGAATATTTCTTGGTTACTCCACCAAGAGAAAAGATTACAAGTGTTACAACAACCAGACCAAGAAGATCATTGAAAGTGTAAATGTCAGATTTGATGACTTTCCTGAGAAATAAGGAGGAACCGGTAACGAGAAGGAAGAAGAAGAACCTTACACACTATTTTTGGAACCAGAACTAGTGAAGCCAGAAGTTGAAGAACAAAACACAGAAGCCCTAGTTCAACCAAAACAGGGAGGTCTAGCAGAAGAAGAAGAAAGTGAAGAAGAAGAAGAGCCTGGAAATCAAGATCATGTCATTCCAAGGTATGTTAGACTCAATCATAGCCCCGATCAGATTATTGGTGACATGAATGCAGGTGTACTAACAAGAACAAGGCCTAGAGAGAACTCTTGTATGATTTGCACCATTGAGCCTAGAACTGCAAAAGAAGCATTTGCATATGAAGACTAGATCAAGGAAATGGAAGAAGAACTTGACCAGATAGAGAAGAACAATACTTGGTCATTGGTACCCAAACCGAAGAACAAGAATGTAATAGGTACAAAATGGGTATTCGGGAATAAACTAAATGAAGATGGGGTAGTGACCAGAAATAGAGCCAGATTGGTTTGCAAAGGATATGCAGAAGAAGAAGGTGGAGACTATGGTGAGACATTTGCACCAGATGAAAGATGTGAAGGAATAAGGACTCTACTTGCATTTTCAGCATACAGAGAATTCAAAGTATATCAGATGGATGTGAAGTCTATTGGCATAAGTGCAGAGTATGATGACATGATAGTATTGTATGTTGTCATTGATGTCAATACACTGAAGTATGAACCGGTATATTGAAGTAAATGATCTGGCAAGTGAACTGGTATGATGGTACAAGTGAAGCGGTATGATGAAGTGTGAACCGATATGATGGAATGAACTGGTATATGCAGAAAGTGAAGCAGTATGTTGGAATGTGAACCGAAATATGCAAAGTTTGTATCGGGGTTTCATTTGTTATGACTACCGGTTGGTAGTCTCAGCTTCAGGGTTTCTGGTAGATGCATTCTAAGTATGTGTGATTCAACTGATGACATTCTGTGATGAGTTAGCCTTGAAATGAAGATGAGATCACGTTGCCACGTCAGCCTTGTGCACATGAAGAATCTTCTTGAGGATATTTCATGAAGAAGATTGATTCTATCCAGCTCGTGAATGTGCAAAATCTCAGTAAATGGTGGAGAGCGCGTGATGGGTTATCAGCTTCCTGAAGCAGTGAAGAACAAATGATGGAGAACATCTTGAGATTTGTTCAAGATTGTTTTTGATGTAGAGAACCATAGTTCCAAACACATTCACTCAAGAACCCTTCAAGGTTCATTCCAAAGTATTCATTTAAGGCATAAAAACAACTTCTCCATCAATATCAATCTATCACATTTGATCCAATATCCAAACTTGAAATAATAGACTTGGTTCCAAAAACAAATTCAAGAGCATTCAACATAGTCATGAACTGTACCTTGTTATTAAGGTATCCATACCTCATCCTTATATATTGGATATTCCATTCAATAGGCTTGCATAAAACTTCACAACTTATTGTAAAACCCTTACAAACTCTTACCCATCAACACTGAGTCCATCCAATTCATGCTTCTAATCTCCTTCCAAATCTGTCCCAGTTGTGATAGTTTTGATACCCTACATTCTATTATTAACATCTTTCAAACTAGACAATATTGTGAAAATCTCTCCAGTGGAGACATAGATATCTAGTCTTTCTAAAACTTATTCAAAAATTTTAAAGATCCAATTGTTTGTTAGATATGTATGCCCTCTACACCAAGACCATTTTGACTGTCATAGAAAAAACAAGAAATGTGCATGCCCAGTCCGCCTAGGGCATCAAATATCTCCCAAAATACAAATCCATTTGATATGAAATAAAATCCATCTGAAAGCCCCTTTAATCTACTCTCAGAATAAATAAGATTTAGATTTTTCCCATGGTTATAATTTGAGATATGAACAAACCCTCGTACACACCTCCATTATTTATGGTTTTCAATCCGTTTTCACCAAAACTTACATAACTTTCTCAAAACTGAATGAAATCGACCCAAACAAAAGATAAGTAAATATTAATCACACATATTTCCAATGAATCCATTTAGAGGTCATAAATATTTAATATGCGTCTGTACCATACACTGCAACATGACTATTTTCAGGAAATTTGAAAGTTGCAATCCATAAAACATCCATAGCTTCTTTGTTTCTCAATGAAATCACTCCAAACCAAAATAAGAAGGAAGATAATTCAAAATAATATCTAACCATGATAATTATACATAGTTTCTAGGCTGTACAGGTTTGTACAAGGCCTGGAAACAACAAAGTAACAATGGAAACTATCAAAATGGCAAGCTTATGAATACACAAATTGTTCAAAATTGTTGTCCTCCTTCTCATTCCCTTTGGTTCAACCAAATACAATATTTTATAGCATCTTGGTCAATTTGGACCTTATAACTACCTCCAAGACGTTTCAACTTCCCATTTACAATGTTTCCAAATGTTGCATTTTGACAACTTTTAACAAATTTTACATTTTTTGTCAAAATGGACTCAAACTTTGTTTAAACACTCTTGACACCTTACAATGGACCTTAAATGACCTTTTATAACTTGTATACCCTTCCATGGGTCTTTTGACTCATTTTGACCATCTTGATCTATAAGGGCCTATATGGACAACTAGGACATAATCAAGACTTGCTTACATTTTTAGGCTTCCAAGCCTTACAAATCATTCCAAATGGATTCAAATACATTATAAATGACCTTCAAATATCAATTATATTTCAAATGATGACTTTGACCATATATTTTCCTTACACCATGGGTGCTCCTGCACCATACTACCAGCCTTGAAAGATTTCCAAGTCTCTTGGAAATGAGTAACATGACCTGCAAGGAGAAGAAAGAGGAACCCAAAAAATTTAGACCAAAAACATGTTCATCAATGCATCCACATCACCATTGCCTTTTGGTTTTTATTTGTCTTCTTCATGCTTCATGATGCCTCTGCTACATTCTTCTTCAATCAAGACTCCTATCAATGGAGTTTATACTGGCTGCTTCTAATGGTGCATCTCTCATCTGAAGTCCACTCCTCCAAGTTGCTACAAGCACCCAACAACTTTTGTCCCTCACCTGGGAGTCCTCTCTTGCCTCTCTCCCCAAGACTCTTGACAATACACTGGACCTCCTTCTCAAGCCCTTTGGACCATCTTCTATGGCCCCCTCTGGTAGACCTTCCTGTCCACCCACTTGCAGCTGAGTGAACCTACACCAAACCTTCAACCAGGAAACTTTAATCACAAGAATCAAATAAACAATCTCATGGCCTAGGTCCTGGTGTGAACTTCTCACACTCTCAAGAGCTTCTAGCTCTGATACCAATTTGATACAGAGCATCAAAGTTCCAAACATTTCAAAATCAGTGCACAAAGAGAGGAACTTGTAGATTTGATAGCAAAAGTGCAGGAAGAGGTGAAACGAACCCTTCAAAATACTACTCAAAAGTACAAAGCCCATGCTGATAAAAAGAGAAAGGAAGCACATTTCAGAATTGGAGACAAAGTTTGGGCATATCTCAGGAAGGAAAGATTGCCTAAGGGAAGATATTCGAAGTTGCATATGAAGAAAGTGGGGCCATGCACCATTTTGAACAAAATGGGTGACAACGCCTATGAGATTTCTCTTCCTCCTACTTTGCAAATTTCTCCTATTTTCAATATTTGTGATCAGACCTCTTATAAAGGTGATGCAGGTATTGAAATTGTTGCAGGTCCTTCTGAAGGTGTAGGTACTTCTAATGATCAAATCTTTCATGACCAAGAATACTATGTCATCAACCTTCCTCAAAGCAAGCCGGTTGAGTTGGAAAAGATCTTGGATTCTAAGATTTTGAAAAAAACAAGGAAGAAGACATATTTGCAATACTTGGTAAAGTGGAAAGGACTCCCCACCATTGATGCCACATGGATGACTTGATAAACTTGACTCAAGTGGGAACTTGAGTTCAAAAACTCATGGGGAGTATGGTGCAAGAGCACCAACTTTAAAAAATTTATTATCCTACCTTGTTATGACTCCTAAGGGGTCTTAGATTGTTTATTTCATGCTAGGAGTCATTGGTCTTATTTTTGATCCATTTGTGAGGCCTAGTCCCAGGTTTGGCAATTTATGAGCCACTTGGTCAACTATGGTCAAAGGGTCATAAAACTTTATTTTTGAGTTATTTTATTTTTTTTGGCAATAAATTGGTCCTTCATGACCATTGGTAGGATTTAGAAAGTTAGTTTGCACTTTTAAGTGCTTTTGAGCAAAAATTGTCAAAAAGTGTCAATGTTGTCATCACAACACTTGACAACTTTTTGTTTGTAAGAAAATATCCTTCCCCATTGGCTAATCAGTTAAAAAATTGGTTGTAACTGATGGGGGAGGTCTTCATAAGCCCTTTTAGGTGGGTGATGAAGGAGTTGATGTAAATTTTCATTTGGCAATCAATAAAAAAACCTTGTTTTCCTGCAAACAGACACATTTTTTTCTCTTGTATGGATTATTTTCAGAATACTAGGAGGTTATAACTTATTGATTCAGATTTAGGGGCCTCTTACCTTTCTTTTTATTTTTATTTGAGGTCTCTAAGTGCTCTGGTTCGAAAGTTATTGCATTTTTACTAAAAACAGTTTTGAAACCCTCCTAAACCTAGGGTTTTGACCTATTTTCGCATTTCCTCTCATGGCCACCATACAAAAATTCTAAAACTTGGTGGAATGAGAGGTTTTTATATGTAATCAATTATTATAGAATAAATTTTCAGGTTGGCAGGTTTCTTTGGCCTTTGCTTTGATTTTTAGGTTGGCATCCTCATGTGACAACCTAGTTTCAAAATGCAAAATTGGTGATAAAACAAAATAGGGCTTGAACCAATGCACAAAATCCTAGATTTGGTAAATTGGGGTGTGTAAAGAACTTTTTAAATTGGTGAAACTTTCTGATCAATCACATTTTATACACTTCATTCACAAACCCACCTACTTAAGCCTAATTAGGCCTACTTGCATTTGTGAAGGGTAGCAGGTCTCCTTTGTTTTCTAGACCACCTCCTTTTGGATTTAGACCTTTTTCAATAAAGGGTATTTGGATATCCATTTTTTTTGTTGGTCATTTGCAAGTTTGCAAAGTTGTTTTGATAAGTCCCCTTGAGTATATAAGGATTTTGGGGTTTTACAAAGGAACCTTGTTGAATTGATCAATTTGTTGTGTCACCACACCTTGAGCATGTTTGTATGGGAATTTTAATCCACCTTAACCATTCAGTTTGATCCTTTCTCACTATTTTTTCAAAATTCCAACTTGAAGCCAAGTTTGGTGTCTAGCCGGTTTGAGTAGGCTTGAGCAATTTTTCAAGTTTTGATCCTAAGATCTTGTCAATGTTATTCTTGGGGTCTATAATGTTGTTTATGATCAATCTTTAAGTGTTTTATGGTGTAAGCCTGGTTGGTAGGGTGTTTTGGGTTTCCTTGGTGGCCTATTGTGACAGTTTTGTCCTGAATTGCACTCACCTAGCCTACCTTGCATCAGTTTTACCCCATGTAATGTGATTAAACAGTCAAGATTGGACCGACTGTATTGTTAACCTAGATGCTTAGGGTTTTAGGTTTTGGCTACCGACCTAATCATTGTCTATAAGGTCGATGATGATTCTCATTTGAATTTGTTGGCAAATGATTATATGTGAGGTGATTCTTGCTAGACTAGTGAAGTGAGTAGATACCTGCAGAGTGTAAATGCAGATGTACAGGAACTGAAGTGGATCTGCCTTGGCATTAAGTGTTGTTATCAAATCAGTGTATTACCTATTGACTTCTAACCATTTTAGCAGTTGGAAAATCCCTTTACCGGGTAGCTTTAACATGATTTTTATAAATCCTTTAATAGGGTAACTCAAAATCATTGAGTTCTTTAAATCCTCTGACAAGGTAACCTTTAACAGGGTTTTAACCTCTAACCAGGTATGTAGCCATCCCTTAACGGGATGATCCCTAGCAGGATCAATTCCTAGCAGAACCTATTGTAAAGTCTTTAACCGAACTAGGCTCCTAACAGAGCGAACTTCAGAAGAGTTAAAGAACAACTTGTGAGTATTCATCCCCACCGTGGTTTTTCCCAGTTGGGTTTCCACGTGAAAAATCAGTGTGTCATGTGTGATGCTTTTTCATGTGATGTTTTAATGTTTTCTATTAAGCAGTAATGCAAGCTAATCTAGTGGTCATTATATTTCTGATGTATTACTTGTTTAAGAATATGGGTGAAGAGGAAATGTTATATTAGGTTTTGTGATGATCTAAGTGTTACCGATTTATGACTTTTACAGTCACTGTGTTTTACCGGTATTGCCTTGATTTAGATCGGTGATGTTGTTTACTAGTTAGTACAGTCTATGCAGTTTGAGTTGTTAAAGAAGTTTTTATCTATATTGATTCACCCCCCCCCTCTCAGTATCTGTTGAGTATTTACTATTCATCATTATTCATCAATTGGTATCAGAGCAGTCCTATAGGTCCTCTATGTTATAAGCTTAACTGCTTGAGGAAAAGATCCTATTCTAATGATGAAGAGGGAAGGTCCTAAGTTTAATAGAGATAACTTTAAGATATGGAAGGACAGAATGAAGATATACATTAAAAGCATGGGTGCTCAACACTAGAACTATGTTGAGAATAATTATGTTGTCCCTACCGGTACTCTCACCGATGATCAAAGAAGAGAAATTTGGGAGAATGGGAAAGTCATGGAAGCTCTTATCAGCAATCTATCTGATATTGAGTTTGTAGATGTTCAAGACAAAGACAATCCCAAAGATGTATGGGATACTCCGGAGTCTATCTATGGTGGTGATGAGCATGTGAAGCAAGCTAAGGAAGAGAGCCTTAGGGGAAAGTTTGAAGATGTGTAGATGGTTGAAGGAGAGACTATTCAATAGTATGGGATAAGAATTAAAACTATTGTTGGAGACATCAAGAGTGTAGGAGGTACAATGGATGATTCCACCATTGTTAGAAAAGTTTTGAGAACCTTATTACTGGTCTATGCAATAAAGGTTGCCACTATTTAGGAGTTGAGATCTATTGACAAGACAAAGGTATCCCTTGATTCTATTATTGCTAAGTTGACCGCATATGAGCTAAAAAGTTATGATGGTAGTGTTTAGAAGATTGATTCAGCCTTTAGAGCATATGCTGCATTATCTAGAAAGAGAAAAGAAGCTAGTACCAGTTGTGAACCTAGACAAAGTAGGGATATGGATGATGAGGAGATCCTAATGGAGTTTGAAGCTCTTCTTGCCAAGAGGCTTCCCAAGGGAACTGGAAAATATAGAGGTAAGCTCCCTTTGGAATGTTTTTCTTGTAATAGGATAGGACACATTACTATCAACTATCCCAATAGTGATAATAAGGACAAACCGGAGAAGTTCAAAAAGTTCAAAGGAGGAAATAGGAGAAACTGTCTTGTTGTAGTTGATGAAGGTTTCATTGATGATGAATCAGAAGATGAAGAAAGCAAAGACATAGTGTTTGTAGCTGTTAAGGAAGATGTGTCAGACAAGAAGGCTCTTGTCTCCCGCTTTGATAATTCTAATGAGTGGATTATTGATAGTGGTTGTTCTCACCACATGATTGGTGACCAGAGAAAGTTTCTGTCTCTGGAAGAGTATGATGGAGGTGTAATCCGATTTGGTAATGATGCACCATGTATGGTAAAAGGCAAAGGGTCCATCTCTCTAAATGGAAAAAGCAATGTTGATAATGTGTATTGGGTAGAAGGTCTTAGGCATAACCTTCTGAGTGTTGCCTAGCTGAATGATAAAGGACTCACTCTGGAATTCAAAGATGGAGTATGCAAAATAAAAGGAAAGAGTGGTGAACTAATGGCCACCAGTATGCAGACCAAAGGTAACTTATTTCAGTTAAATACAAATATCAGTCAATATCTAAAGGCTATGTTTGATGATAGTTGGATATGGCATAGGAGACTCTGCCATGTAAATTTTGATAATATTGTGAAGGCCAATAAGATCAAGGCAGATAGAGGATTGTCTGTGCTAAATAAACTGGAGAATCCTTTGTGCAAAGAATGTCAACTGGGGAAAATGTCTTCCTCAACCTTCAAAGGTAAATCTTTCACAAGAAATAATTTACTTGATCTTGTGCATACTGATTTGTGTGGTCCTATGAAAACTAGGAGTGTTCAGGGAGATAAGTACTTTATGATTCTTATTGATGATTGCTCAAGAATGATGTGGGTCACATTCTTGAAAGACAAGTCTGAAGCTTTTGGAAAGTTTAAAGCCTTCAGAGCACTAGTTGAAAAGGAAAGCGGTAAGAGGATTAAATGCCTTAGAACCGACCAAGGAGGAGAGTTCACTTCTAGAGAATTCAATAAGTGTTGTGAAGAGAATGACATCAAGAGGCAACTGTCTGCCCCTCGGACTCCACAGTAGAATGGCCTAGCAGAAAGGAACAACCAGACTGTAGTTGAAGCAGCCATAATGATGTTGATTCAAGGGAAGGTTGCTCACACTTTTTGGAGAGAAGCGGTGAGCACTGCAGTCTACACTATGAACTGAGTACTCATCAAGAAAGGTAAGGATAAAACTCCTTATGAGTATTGGACTGGAAAAACTCTAGTAGTAAGCTACTTTAGAGTGTTTTCTAGCAAGTGTTATATCAAGAGAAGTGAATATTGTATGATAGGAATCTGGAAATCATCAAAGCAATATAAACATTAGCCAAGCTCAATCACGAAAACTCAATTGCAATGACAAGAAAAACCTACAAACATTCAATAGAGAAAGGGAAATAAAACATTCAAATGCAAATGCAAACCAACGCAAACATGAATGTCTCCTCCAGAAATCTCCATTGTCCTTCTTTCTCCTTCAAATAGCTTTGTTTGTGGATCTCACCCTTCAAGTGCATAAACCTAATGTGAAAGCAAGATTGACAAGTAGCGCAAGAATACTAGAAGCGTGATTGATTCGACCAGGGATCTGGGACCTTGATTGAAGAAATTCATCCAATTTATAGATAAATTGGAGAAAAGATCAAACTAGCATGAAGAGATTCGAATGGAAATTGCAAATCAAGAATGACAAAATATGACAAATTATGACAAATTTGCACTTTCTATGCAAGATTGATTGATTGTCAATTATGACAAAATTATGACAAATTTCTATGTCAAAATTGATTGATTGTCAATTATGACATATTATGACAAATTGAAATGTCATTCCCATGAAATTAGGAGAAAAATAGGAGAGAATTGAAAATTAGATGAATTAGAAATTAGGAAATTAGGAACTTAGGAGTTGATGAAAATTAGGAAATTAGGAATTAAGTGAATTAATTAACAATTTTTCATTTATTAATTAATTCACAAAGAGGGAGGAATTAGTTAGCCAATTAAATGAACATTTAATTGTGACAAGAAGACTTAGGATAAAATAAACTATTTATCCTAGATGAAGAAATGACAAACAAGGTTAAATGAATATTTCATGAAACCCTAGAAGATGAATTAGAAAATGCAAGAATGACAATTAGATCTTGACAAAGGATAATTGATGTCGATTCGATTATGATTCTGACTTGATAAAAGACCAATGTTGATAAGTGATTTGATTGAGAAATGCGCCAATTGACGAGGATTAAAGAGGACAAGGATCGATGACGAATCGATCACAAAATGACAAGATTGGCAAATTGATAAGAGATTGACAAGATCAACCAAAATCATGACTGAAGATTGTTATCGACAAGACCTAATTCAAAAGAGAGAAAAATGAGGAATGCAGAAGAAGGACTCGATGCTCACAAATTATAAAGACCAAGTGCACAACATAGAAGAAATGTTAATGCGCCGAAAGAACCCTAAATTAAGGCAATGCGCAAATGTTAAAGTATGACTCCATAAGCGTTGACCATTTTTAGATGTCTACATTTTGCCCCTCTTTGAGACAATGCGATTCTAAACGTTGTTTCAAAGAACAATAATGAAAATGCCCCAGACAATAACAATGACATATGCATGCCCCCTCGGGGAATTGGCTGGAAACATCCAGAAAAGAGGCCAATTGATCGATAAGAATGATAGAAGATGATAGGTTCAAACAAATCAAACGGACTGCCAAGACTAACGGAAGAAATGTTAGTAAGAAGAAATTAGACAGAGGATAGTTAGAGATGAAGGAAAACTTGCTTTCACTAATGCACTTTGTAGGTGAGAACCTTTATTTAATATAGCAAAATGGATGCGTAGCATCATGGCATTGAAGGCCAGAGCTGAAATGCAACCCTTTTTGCAAAAGATAGACACATCGCAGACAAACAACAATCACAACAAAAAAAGAAAGGGACCATGAACCATCTCGGTCACTCTAAATCACTCAGTGACATCATCGAGCAACATAGGAACATGATCGAAGAGAAATCGGTAAATGATAAGACTCGCTAATTTCAACAAGTCAAACAAACATCTTGATCTTCATTGTCAAAAGTTGAAAGTGCTGATAGGACAATCATGTTATCTGGATTCAAGACATGCGGTACCTCGTCTAAGACAGGACACAATTTGGTTTCGAGTATACCACACCCTGTATAAGACCCATGATAGTAGTGACAAAGTCAAATGATATTGATGTTGATGTTCGATTGAGAAGACAATTGCAATCAGCTTGAATGTCTAGTTTGATTGAAAAAGTTCATATGTGAATGCGTGATTCTAGGAAAGTGCAGTGTGTGATTGCGTGTCGTTGGAGGGATGCTCAGTGGTTTGTCTTATGCACAAAGGGGATATTTATTGCAAAATGATTTTCGAGTTTTTGAATTTTAATGTTTTAAAAAAATTTACAATTTTTTTGTTCATTTTTTCAGGACTTTATTTGATGTTTAGGGAATTTTTTAGGACATTATTTGATTTTTTTGGATTATTTTAGGACATTTTTCAATTTTTTTGGATTATTTCAGGACATTTTTCAATTTTTTTGGATTATTTCAAGACATTTTTCAATTTTTTTGGATTATTTCAGGACATTTTTCAGTATTTTTTGGATTATTTCAGGACATTTTTCAATTTTTATGATTTTTTGCCCCCAGTGTCTAGCAAGGCAAGGAATATGACAGGTGAATAAATAGGCTTTCTGAAATGTTGGTGGATAGAGGGAAGACAAAGGCCTTATATTATGGAGACAATACGGATGCAATTTTCAAGGGCTATTGCATGATGGGACAAGAGACTGGATATGACAATGTAAAGCAGGAACATGGCATGAGGGACATGTCAAGAGGTTTTTGAAACCATGTTTAAATTTTGCATCCTTATGTTAGATCAAGATCAAGGAATGAAAAAGAGTGTATGGATAGTGATAAGATATGGATAGGATAAACAAGACCAAGAATGGATAAGGGACATGGACTGAAGGTTGGGATAGGCTAAGGGATAGTGGCAAAAAGTTGCAATAAGCTAGGGAATATGGATGAAAGATTGTAATAAGAAAATGGATAAAGGCCAAAAGCTATGATAGACTGAAAGTTGTAAAAAAGATGCATGATGCTCATGATGATCCTTAGCCTTGTCAAGATCAAAGGTGGAAAGAGGAAATGGACAGGAGGGACAATAAGATAATGGAGGGTAATGATAGGGGTTCGATAGGATAATGAAGGGCAATAAGATATGAAGGAGGAAACCTGCCCCCAAGTGTGGTGTGCAAGAAGTTCATGGATTACGCATGATGCCTGTTTGCCAAGTTTTCATCATGGTACTTGCCCAAGGTGCCTGTTTGCCAGGTTTTCACCAGTGGATGAATTATTTTTGCTTTACTTTTTTTTTCTTTTTCTTTTTTTTCTCACTTTTTTTTTTCACTTTTTTTGTATTTCTCACTTTTTTTTTTGTATTTTGTATTTTGACTTTTTCAATAGAAGATGGACACATGGTAGGGGATGGAAGAAGGACTCAAGCATCTCTTTTTTTTTTTTGGATAGTAACCTTGAAATAATTGGACCATGACCTTTAAAAGCATGCTCAAAGACGTTGGTAGGATAAGGACATGGACAAAGAGATGAAACTAAGGCAAGGATTTATGCAAAGGATTGGATCAAAGGGATCGAAGGATGAAAAATATGCATTGGATAATGGATAGGGTATTGGAAGAATTGGGCTTCAGTGGATGGAAATGTTGGCAAGATCAACGTTGGCACACACCTTGATGGGTGGTGGACTGATGGAGGAATAATGTATTTTGGATATTGAGATTTTGACGGAGGAAAGGCTATGGATTTTGGGACATAAGGGCCCAAAATGGATGAAGGAGGTGATGGAGGAACAAATTTGAGAGGTTTGGATGGAGGAATAGCAATTTTAGATGCCAATTTTGATGTTTCTTTAGGCTTTTGTGCTTCAAGGAGCCGCTTAGGGATCCACATGGTTTTTTATTTTTCATGCTTTTGTGGTTCCTTGGAGTGCATTGCTTGCACAAGGGATTTAGGAACCCATATATATTTTGACTTTGCCTTATTTTGCTTAGTGGGCCTTTGTGACCTTTTGGATATTTCTTTTTCTTTATAGATCATATTGTTCTTTGTTTTGACATGTCAATTATATTGGACATGTTGATCCTTGAATACATGTGGATTGCTAGACTTATGACTTTTATACTTGGCATCCAAATTGCTTGGAGGGGGAAAGGAATGCATGGATGGATATGAATGAAATAGAGTTCTTTTGGATTGATGAAATTTACTCAAGGATGTGTGCCTTTGCTGACCTTTCATAGAGGATGAAGGGATATAAGGACCTAAGATGGATGGAAGGTATGATCAGGAAGGTGTATGTTTTGATTTTGATGGAGGGATACCAACATCTTGAGAGTGAGTTGTGTAGACATGAGCCTTAAGATCTTCTTTGATATGGAGGGGTTCTTTCTCATGAAGATATACTCCTTTGCCTTTATGAATATCTTGACTTGTAGGATACTCTTTTCTTTGGGAAGAAGACATGAGTCCATTATGAGGTGGATATGATATGAGAGAAATGATGAGATCTTGAAGCGGGTCAGATTGCACCAAAGTGGAAGAACCCATTATGCATGTCAAGGGTTCATGAACATCTTGCACTGACACGTTAGAATCATGAGGGGGATTAGGATCATGAGGGGGACTAGGATTGTGTAGTGGACATGGTTCAATGACAGGCTCTTCAAGAGATGGAATGGGAGAAATAATGGAATCATCAAAAGAAATGCGATCTTGGAGTGTATATGGAGCATTAAGACAAGGAGATGGAGGAACAAAAGGATCTTGTGGAGGATTTAAAGGAATAATTTGATCTTGACAAGGAGGAAGATCATTGGAAACCTCTTTAAAGGTGCTTTGCTCTTCACTTTTAATGGGATCATCGGAAAGGATGGAAGGGATATCTTGATCTTTTCTTAGGAAGTGGAATGTCAATGGGATTTGAAAGGACATTGTGTTCATGAAATGGAAGGGGATCATTTGGGATTGGATGGACTAGAATATCTTGATCTTGCTCGGGGAATGGAGTGTCAATAGGACTTTGGATAGGATGGACAAGAATAGGGGAATCATCATGAGTGTCTAGGAATATGGGGTCCTGGTCAACAATTGGATGGGATGATAAGGTTTTAGGATCTTGATCTTCATCTATTTCAAGACACGTTTCTTCATGCTCTAAATTATCCTCTTGACATGGGGTTGGACTTTGGATATGCATGGAGGATTCTGATAAGGAATCAATGTTTTGGCATGAAGGAAATGCACTTTGAAAATTTGTGATGGATTCTGGCAAGGAATCAATGCTTGAACATGAGGAAGAGGGACTTCGAATGGGGTCCTCTAAAATAGGTAATGGTAATAAAGTGCATGGTGGCATTGGGTCTTGTATTTTTGAAACATGACAAGGATGTGCATCATGAATTGGATTATCATGGCAATCAATTATGGATAGCCCTTGGGTAATTTCATCCTTGAGTGTATTGTTTAATGAGGACAATATGGAAGGTTCTTGTGAAACTTCTAAAGGTGTAGGGATAGATGCCACTGGAGAGTGAATTTGTTTGCGAGGGGATGAGGCATTGCTAGACATAAGTGTATTATTTTGATCTTCCTCAAAGAACTCACTTGGTAATTTCCTTAAGATCATTGCAATAAAGCCACCTTTCTTTTCAGGTTTTGACATAGTTGTATCTGGAATTTGAACTTGTTTGGCAAGGAGTTGGTTCTAATCTAATGTCATGTTTTGATATTGGACTTGGTTCAATTGTTCTGACATGTTTGAAACTTGGGTTGGTGTGTGTTGCAACCTTTGTTTTTGAATGTTTGGTTGTGGTTGTTGACATTGATATGTTGATTGAACTTGTTGATATTCCACCATTGATTGAACTATTTGTTGACATTGTATAGTTGGTTGGACATATTGTTGAAATTGGACCATTGGTTGTGTTGGTTGTATATGTTGGACAATTGGTTGCGTCTGTTGGAAATGTTGAACAACTGGTTGAACCATTGGTTGTGATGGTTGAAAATGTGATTGATAGTAAACACCTTCTTGTTCTTGTTGTGGAGGCACATAATGTTGAAATTGTTGTTGTCTCTTTTCTTGAAATTGTTTCATCATCTCTATTTGTGAGAGGAGAGTTGGTATGTCTGATCGTTCAAGAAGAGATCTTACATCAATTGGCTCAATCTTTGGATTTTGACCTGGAAATTTTTGAAACATTTTGGACATTTGTGATCTATTCTTCTCAATGTTTTTCACTCTTTGTTCCAATATCTCCTCTTCTTGAGCTAGTTTCTCCTCTAGTTTTTGTATTTGGAGACTTGTTGCATCATAAAAAGTTTGATTGATATTGCCTTGTTGTTGGGTTGGATATAATTGTGATTGCCTTGGATTAAAATTTGATTGCATTGTCAGTTGATACATCAAACTTTGTTGCATCATTGGTGCTTGGAACCTTGTTTCAATAGACATGTCACTATGAAATGCAATATTTTTTGGAATTTTTCAAGGATAATGTATGATATGCAACTAAATGCAAACTAAATAGATGTAAATGCAATCTATGGAAAGAATGCAACCTATGTTTTTGTTGTTTTTCAAGATTTTGACAAACTTATGAATGCAATTCTAAAAATGAGACCCTTAGGAAATTGAAATGATGTCTAGACCTCAAAGGACAAAAGGACCAAGTGACAAAAGGACAAAATGACAATGTCTCCCCTATATGCTTGGATACTAAGATAGGTTTGACTAAATGACATTAATGACAAAAAGACAAAAGTTTGACAAGGTCTAGACTTCCTAACAATAACTTAGGGTTTATCAAAGATTTGCATTACTCAAGTATGACAAAGCCTAGTTTTGACACTATATGCAAAGGGACAATTACTATGCAAATAACCCTAATATGATATGATAATGACCTAAGCTTAATGAAGAGACCTAGGATATGCAAATGCAAATGTATGACAATGTCAACCTAAGACAAAACCTAAGGTTGAATTATGAAATGGTATTACTCTAATGCAAGAGGACACATGCAAATGGATGACCCTTATTGATATGCAAAGGAGTATGACCTAGGTGAAACCTAACCTTGGTAGTTGACAATGAATTTGCAAAATGTAAACCTAGGATGAACCTAATGTTGGACATGCAATATGACACCAAAATGAAATGGACTAAGTGGAATGCAAGAATGATGCTCTAAGCCCTAAGTATGGACAATGGAGGACCTAAATCTAAGTGACATGAATGTTGAGACAAGATTTTGAAAAATGTTTGACAACCATGTTTGAAGGTGTTTTGAACTTTGTTGGATGAAATACTCTTGTGTTTAACCTTGTTTTGAATCAATTTATCTTGTTTTTTGAAATGAGACACAACTCAACTTTTGACAAGCAAAGAAGACAAGATATTTTAACTTAGACTCAAAACAATCATGCTCATTCACACATTTCTTATGGTAGGCAAGGACATTAGGTACTTGAGAGGTAGACTCATTATGAGATTCAAGGAGAATACATAGATGCTTGACCCCACGGGCTCCCCTCCACAGCACTCACTTCTTAGGGAAGCCAAGCATCAGTCCCCATGGAAATCTCCCCATGGAGAACTTAGTATCTCTTCCAAGTATTCGAACTTGTCCTTCTCAAGCAGCTAGAAGGATTTTTGGCCTCTAAATACAAGGTGTTTAGTAAGGATTTATATTAAGCATTACTCCTTGGTGTCATGCAAGCGTGATTGAGACATTAAGCCCACCAATATACCAAACAAATGTAGTCGCGCAAGCACGATTTAGACCGTGACGTCCTACTTAGATGTTGATATGAGAAAGAGTTCAAGGGTCATCACTTCCCAAGTAACTACAATTCCCACGTAACCCTTCCTTCAAAGCTTTTGCTCATTAGGTATTTATTTATAGTGAGTTAGAATGCCAAGGTATTCTAGCCATACTCACTTTGGGTCGTTCCCTTCTCACGATTGTCACTTTCTTGCAAAAGCAAATGGTCGGGAAGGTAGGCCCTCTAAAGGTAACACACAATCAAAACATGAGAATGGTATCGAAGATCTGGATTTCTGATCACCCTAAGAAGGATGAGAGCATACTCTCCTACTCCAATGTCAAACTCAACAATCAAAGAAAACATACATTCATTCCATCCTATTTAGAAATCATACTAGGTGCCTAAATATGAATTGCAAACATAAAGTTTAGTTGTAATCCAAGGCAACCTACAAAACCATCAAGTTAGAAGTTTGATATGTTTGATCTTTGACTATTGACCCTGCATAAAATTCAGTAGTAGTTTCATCTTTGTCTTTACCATGCATAATGCCAAGGTGTTGCACAAAGAATCAGTACCAAAGAAAACCAGAATGAAAAAAAATTATTATTATTATTTTTTTTTTACACAAGCGCAAATTGCCTTAACACAGGCGCATAACCCATCAAGTTGTGCCTGTGTACCTTACACAGGCGCAGAACACCTTACACAGGTGCATAAGTCTTTGACACAGGCACAAAACTCATTGACACAGGCGCAGAAGTGTCCAGAAAGCTCTGAGGCACCCTGTTTCTTGATTTTTTACTTGCAAATCAGCTCAAAAACACTCAAAAACATAGTTAAGGGGTTAAGTTCACGTTGGGTTCACCAATTAATGTAGATAGGAATCTATAAATCATCAAAGCAATATAAACATTAGCCTAGCTCAATCACGAAAACTCAATTGTAATGACAAGAAAAACCTACAAACATTCAATAGAGAAAGGGAAATAAAACATTCAAATGCAAATGCAAACCAATGCAAACATGAATGTCTCCTCTAGAAATCTCCATTGTCATTCTTTCTCCTTCAAATAGCTTTGTTTGTGGATCTCACCCTCAAGTGCATAAACCTAATGTGAAAGCAAGATTGACAAGTAGCGCAAGAATACTAGAAGCGTGATTGATTCGACCAGGGATCCGGGACCTTGATTGAAGAAATTCATCCAATTTATAGATAAATTGGAGAAAAGATCAAACTAGCATGAAGAGATTCGAATGGAAATTGCAAATCAAGAATGACAAAATATGACAAATTATGACAAATTTGCACTTTCTATGCAAGATTGATTGATTGTCAATTATGACAAAATTATGACAAATTTCTATGTCAAAATTGATTGATTGTCAATTATGACATATTATGACAAATTGAAATGTCATTCCCATGAAATTAGGAGAAAAATAGGAGAGAATTGAAAATTAGATGAATTAGAAATTAGGAAATTAGGAAATTAGGAATTGATGAAAATTAGGAAATTAGGAATTAAGTGAATTAATTAACAATTTTTCATTTATTAATTAATTCACAAAGAGGGAGGAATTAGTTAGCCAATTAAATGAACATTTAATTGTGATGAGAAGACTTAGGATAAAATAAACTATTTATCCTAGATGAAGAAATGACAAACAAGGTTAAATGAATATATCATGAAACCCTAGAAGATGAATTAGAAAGTGCAAGAATGACAATTAGGTCTTGACAAAGGATAATTGATGTCGATTCAATTATGAATATGACTTGATAAAAGACCAATGCTGATAAGTGATTTGATTGAGAAATGCGCCAATTGACGAGGATTAAAGAGGACAAGGATCGATGATGAATCGATCACAAAATGACAAGATTGGCAAATTGATAAGAGATTGACAAGATCGACCAAAATCATGACTGAAGATTGCTATCGACAAGACCTAATTCGAAAGCGAGAAAAATGAGGAATGCAGAAGAAGGACTCAATGCTTGCAAATGATAAAGACCAAGTGCGCAACATAGAAGAAATGTTAATGCGATGCAAGAACCCTAAAATAAGGCAATGCGCAAATGTTAAAGTATGACTCCATAAGCATTGACCATTTTTAGATGTCTACATGCCATAGCAAGTTTGATGCAAAATGTGATGAGGGAATATTCCTAGGGTATTCCACCAAGAGAAAAGCTCTCAAGTGTTTTAACAATAGGACTTAGAGAATTGTTGAAAGTATCAATGTTAGAGTTGATGAAACCTCTGAGAAACTTGAGGAAACTAGCACTGAGCGAGCGGTAGATGAACCGGTTGTAACCTTCTGGGAACCGATTGCAAAACAACCAAGTACAAGTAACAGTGCTCCTGCACTAGTAGATACTGATGTAGATGAAGATGAAGATGAGGATGAATAGGAAAAGCAAGAGGAATCAGTCAAGATCATTCCTAGGTATGTAAAGTTGTATGATGATCCAAAGCAAATCATAAGGGATAAGGATGCAAGAATACTTACAAGAAGAAAGGTCAGAAAAAATTCTTGCATGATTTCTAAATTTGAGCCCAAAACATTTAAAGAGGCACACAAAGATGAAGACTGGATTAAGGCTATGGAAGAGGAACTTGACCAGATAGAAAAGAATGGTACATGGTCTTTGGTACCCAAACCTGAGCATAAAAATGTTATTGGAACCAAATGGGTTTTTAGAAACAAGCTGAATGAAGATGGCATAGTGGTAAGAAACAAAGCAAGATTGGTATGTAAGGGATATGCTCAAGAAGAAGGAGAAGACTATGGAGAAACCTTTTCTCTAGTAGCTAGATTGGGAGGAGTTTGAATGCTACTTGCATATGCAGCCTTCAAAGGATTCAAAGTGTATCAGATGGATGTGAAATCTGCATTCCTGAATAAAATACTTCAAGAGGAAGTGCATATAGAGCAACCAAATGGGTTTGCCCTATCAGAAGATAGTGATATGGTGTGTAGGCTACATAAAGCCTTGTATGGATTGAAGCAAGCACCTAGAGCATGGTATGAATGCTTACACTCCCATCTTGTGAAGATTGGATTTGAAAGAACAAGTGAAGATAGCAATATCTATCTGAAGAAAGGAGATCAGATTCTGATCTGTGAAGTGTTTGTTGATGACATAATTTTTGGTGGAAATGACAAGATGAGCCATGTGTTTGCAGATGAGATGAAGAAGAAATTTGAGATGTCACTAATTGGAGAGATTAAGTTCTTCATTGGACTACAGATTCAACAAATGAAAGATGGTATCTTTATCACTCAGTCCAAGTATGTCAAAGAGGTGTTGAAGACCTTTGGCATGGAAGAAAGCAAACCGATTGGTACACCAATGATGATCAGTCGTAAATTGTCAAAAGAAGATGACTCAACATTGGTGAATGAGAAACATTAGCGGTCAATGATTGGTAAGTTGCACTATGTAGTACACAATAGACCAGACATTGCACATGCAGTGGGCATTGCTGCATATTTTCAGAAAAGTCCAAGAGAATCCCACTTGGTAGCAGTCAAGCGGATTCTTATATATCTGAAGGGAACTATAGATTATGGATTGTGGTATCCATACAGTAATGATTTCAATCTCAAAGTGTTTACCGATGCTGATTAGACTGGTAATGTAGATGACTAGAAGAGCACAACCGGTGGTGCATTCTTTCTCGGTGGTAGACTAGTCTCATGGATGAGCAAGAAACAAAGTTGTATCTCTTAGTCCACAACAAAAGCAGAATATGTAGCAGCATTTATGAACTACACTCAGACAATTTGGATGAAGCATGTATTAAGTGGTTTCAAAGTCCCTGTATTTGAACTGGTGAGTATATTTTGTGACAACACAAGTGCAATTAATATTTCCAAGAATTCGGTATTGCATGCTAGAACCAAGAACTTCGAGCTCAAGTATCATTTCTTGAGGGAGAAAGTTCAGAACAAAGAGGTTGTATTGGAACATGTTTCCAGTAAGGAGCAGTTAGTAAAATTTTCACCAAGCCTCTACCGAAGGCTACATTTACCTATTTAAGAGGTGAATTAGGGGTAATGCCCCTTCAAGAGGTGAACTAAAGTTATGTGCTCCACATCAGTCAGGTATCGCATTGTCAAATCTTTTCAGGATTGATGTGTTGAAGGATGCTACTCCTCAAGGGGAGCAGCATAATAGATCATGGATGCTTATGCCTCCACTTTGGCATTTTTGTCAAAGAGGGAGAAGATGTGAAGTAGAGAAGATATCTGTAGTATTGAAGACATATAGTATGGAAGATATTGGGGAGAAGATGTGAATATGTAGATATATCTTTGTATATTGCCATGAATGCCAAAGGGGGAGATTGTTGGCATATGTGCAGAGTATAATGACATGATAGTATTGTATGTTGCCATTGATGTAAACATGCTAAAGTATGAACCGGTATATTGAAGTAAGCAATCTGGCAAGTGAACCGGTATGATGGTACAAGTGAATCGGTATGATGAAGTGTGAACCGATATGATGGAATGAACCGGTATATGGAGAAAGTGAAGCAGTATGTTGGAATGTGAACCGGCATATGCAAAGTTTGTATCGGGGTTTCATTTGTTATGACTACCAGTTGGTAGTCTCAACTTCAGGGTTTTCAGTTGATGCATTCCAAGTATGTGTGATTTGACCGATGACATTCTGTGATGAGTTAGTATTGAAATGAAGATGAGATCGCGTTGCCATGTCAGCCTTATGCACGTGAAGAATATTCTTGAGGATCTTGCATGAAGAAGATTGATTCTATCCACCTCGAGAATATGCAAAATCTTAGTAAACGGTGGAGAGTGCATGATGGGTTATCAGCTTCCTGAAGTGGTGAAGAATGGATGATGGAGAACATCTTGAGATTTGTTCAAGATTTTTTTACCCCATGTAATGTGATTAAACGGTCAGGATTGGATCGACTGTATTGTTAACCTAGATGCTTAGGGTTTTAGATTTTGGCTACTAACCTAATCATTGTCTATAAGGTCAACGATGATTCTCATTTTAAGTTGTTGGCAAATGATTGTATGTGAGGTGATTCTTACCAGACCAGTGAAGTGAGTAGATACCTATAGAGTGTAATTGCATATGTAAAGGAACTAAAGTGGATTTGCCTTGGCATTAAGTTTTGTTATCAGATCAGTGTATTACCTGTTGACTTCTAACCATTTCAACAGTTGGAAAATCCCTTTACTGAGTAGCTTTAATAGGCTTTTTATAAATCCTTTAATAGGGTAACTCAAAATCATTGAGTTCTTTAACTCCTCTCACATGGTAACCTTTAACAGGGTTTTAACCTCTAACCAGGTATGTAGCCATCCCTTAACCGGGTGATCCTTAGCAGGATTGGTTCCTAGTAGAACCTGTTGTAAAGTCTTTAACCGGACTAGGCTCCTAACAGAGCGAACTTCAGAAGAGTTAAAGAACAAATTGTGAGTATTCATCCTCATCGTGACTTTTCCCAGTTGGGTTTCCACATGAAAAATCAGTGTGTCATGTGTGATGCTTTTTCATGTGATGTTTTAATGTTTCCTGTTAAGCGGCAATGCAAGTTGATCTAGTGGTCATTATATTTCTGATGTATTACTTGTTTAAGAATATGGGTGAAGAGGAAATGTTATATTAGGTTTTGTGATGATCTAAGTGTTACCGGTTTATGACTTTTATAGTCATTGTGTTTTACCGGTATTGCCTTGATTTAGATCGGTGATGATGTTTACCAATTAGTACAGTCTATGCAGTTTGAGTTGTTAAAGAAGTTTTTATCTATATTGATTCACCCCCCCCTCTCAGTATCTATTGAGTATTTACTGTTCATCATTATTCATCAAAGTCAACATTTCTAAATGGAATATTGGAAGAGGAAGTCTACATTGAACAACCAGATGGTTATGCTTTAACTGTAGAAAAGGACATGGTGTGCAAATTACATAAGACATTATATGGACTAAATCAAGCACCTAGAGCATGGTATGAAAGATTGCACTCTCACTTGGTGAAGATAGGTTTTCAGAGAACCAATAAAGAGAGTTTCATATATCTCAAGTCAGAAGGAGATAAGATACTGGTAAGTGAGGTTTTCATATATCATTTTTGGAGGAAATGATGATATGTGCCATGATTTTGATAATGAGATGAAGAATGAGTTTGAGATGTCACTGGTAGGTGAAATAAAACTCTTCATAGGTATGCAAATCCAATAGATGAAGCATGGTATTTCCATCACACAGTCCAAATATGTGAGAGAGGTATTGGAGACTTTTGGAATGGGAGACTATAAACCAGTTGGTACACCAATGGTTACAGGTTGTAAATTGTCTAAAGAGGATGATTCCGCATCAATGGATGAAAAGGAGTATAGGTCAATGATAGGTAAACTACATTAAGTTGTCCACAATAGACCGGACATTGCTCATGCAGTAGGATTGGTTGCCAAATTTCAAAAAAGCTTGATGGAGACACATATGGTAGCAACAAAAAGAATTTTTTAGATATTTGAAAGGCACAATTGATTATGGATTATGGTAGCCATATGCAGGTAACTTTGATTTAAAAGTCTATACAGATGTAGACTGGGAAGACAATGTTGATGACATGAAGAGTACAACTGGAGGAGCATTCTTTCTTGGAGGAAGACTAGTATCTTGGAGCAACAAGAAACAAAGTTGTATCTCACAATCAACAACAGAAGCTGAATATGTTGTAGCTTATTTGAATTGTACCCAAGCAATCTGGATGAAACACATTTTGGAAGGTTTCAAGTTGAAGATTTCATAACTTGTAAGGATTTTCTATAATAACACCAATGCAATAAACATTTCTAAGAACACAGTGTTGCATGCTAGGACAAAGCATATTGAGCTGAAGTATCATTTCTTGAGAGAGAAAGTGCAAAGTAAATATGTGTCACTGGAGAATGTATCTACTAAGGAACAGCTAGCAGATATCTTTCCTAAACCTCTACCTAAGGCTACTTTTGAGTATCTTAGAGGTAAGTTAGGGGTTGTACCCCTAAATGAAGTCAATTAAGTAGATGTGGAAGACATTAGTCCTGGAGCTTATTGAAAATATTGAAGCAGGATTGGTGTAGAGTGGAGCTACTCCACAGCAGGAGCATCTTATTGCAAATCGATGAAGCATGGAATGGTTACCCTTTACTTTGGCATTGTTGTCAAAGGGGGAGAAGAACTGTATATGATTTAATAGCCAATTACTAGCTGAAGACATGTAATACAGTTGAAGGAGAGTATGGAAAAATGTAAACCAGGATTCCTATATCTGTGTATGTGTTTACTCTCAATCATCACAATCAAAGGATATTGATATTTGTATTTCTATCAATGCCAAAGGGGGAGATTGTTGGCATTTGCATGAAGATTGCATTGATGAAGTATAGTGTTGTCATTGATGTCAATAGTAACCGGTAATGGAGTTGTATTACAACTGGTAGTGATGCAGTAGTGCAACTGGTAGTAAAGTAGTGAAGGAAACCGATATTGGTATTTCAAGCAGAGAGATCAACCAGTAACCCTAACCAGTTGATATGTAGAATCCTAACCGATGGAGCTTGGAGAATCGATTATGGTGATTTAAGATCAAATGGTGATCAGAGATGAAGATTCCACATATGCATGATGCACGTGATGAGTTTCAAAGTGGTTTTGGTGCGTGAAGATAAATGTTTATCTTGGGAATGAGCAAAATGCATAGCATGAAGTGATAACCACGTGATGAGTTACAAGATTCGATGTGCGGTGATCCAGGAGCAATTCAAGTTGTCTAGAACAATGTGTAGTTGATTGCTATGTAATCTAACGGTTATGTTCAAACCGATATGTTTGTAATATCGATGAGTTTTGTAGGTTTTTTGATGTGTTACAGGACCTATTGTATTTGCTTATAAGGTCGATGAGTTGTTTGTAATTATGTTGGCAATCTGGTTAAGTGTGGTAGTGTGATTATTGCCTAACTAGAAGGAGTGTCTACAGAATGTTTTGAAGGCAAATAGGAGCAGAAAAGGATCTGACTAAGTAAGATAGTTCTAATACCAGATCAACAAAGACCATGTTGTTTTCTAAGCATTACAACAGTTAAATCCCCTATTAGGGTAAGCTTTAACAAGCTTAGTGTTGTCTAAATCCTCTAACCAGGTGATCCATTAGGTTGGATTTGAAATCCTCCACCGAGGTTACTCCTAATAGGGTATTGTAGTCAATCCCTGAACTAGGTGGTCCCTAACTAGATATGTTCTTAACGGGACATTATTGTATAAGCTTCTAACAAGGCTTGGCTCCTAACAGGGCAAACTTCAGAAGAGTTCAAAATACTTGTGGGTATTCATCCCCACTGTGGTTTTTCCCATTTGGGTTTCCCCATGAAAAATCATTGTGTCAAGTGGTGAATGATTTTGTGGTTAAGTTTTGATATGGTTGATATGATTAACTGGTAAAGACACTTAGATATGTTTAGATGACCCTAAAAGGATTTGAAATGAGCTATTACTGATGTTAGTAAAGTGATTTAATGTTTTGGTTAAATGGTATGTGATGTTGAGATCTGTTACATTGTATCCTTGATGTTTTGATCAACCGATAAAGTTTGATAGTGCAGTAGCATTTTTTGGTACAATGTCTAAACTAGTTAGTTTTGTAAGTTGTTTATGAGTTGGGATTAAGTTTAGTGAAACTTTAATTTATTTTCTATCTACTAATTCACCCCCCCTCTCAGTAGTTGACTGGATACTTATAGTTTCATCATATTATCAAGGACAAGGAGAGGGGGTGAGAGAGAGTAGGGAGAGAGGAAAGGTGAGAGAGTTAGAGAGAGAGTAGGGGGTAGGAAGAGAGGGATAGAATAGGATAAGGAGAGGGGGAAGGATAGAGAATTAGAGATGGAGAGAGAAGGGAGAGGAAGAGAGGGAGAGAGATAGGGAAATAAAGAGAAGAGGTTGAGAGAGAGAGAGTATGGAGAGGGGGAGGGAGAGAGAGTTAGAGAGAGGGATAGAATAGGATAATGAGATGGGGAGGGAGAGAGAGTTAGAGACAAAGAGAGAAGGGGATAGGAAGAGAGGGAGAGAGATAGGGAAAGAAAGAGAAGGGAGAGAGGGAGAGAATAGGATTGAGAGAGAGAGAGTAAGCAGAGGGGGAGGGAGAGAGAGTAGGGGTAGGAAGAAAGGGATAGAATAGGATAAGGAGTTAAGAAGGGAGAGAGAGTTAGAGACATAGAGAGAAGGGGATAGGAAGAGAGGGAGACAGATAGAGAAAGAAAGAGAAGGGAGAGGGTGAGATTAGGATTGAGAGAGAGAGAGAGAGAATAGGATAAGGAGAGGGGGTGAGAGAGAGAGTAGGGGGAGAGTAGGGGGAGAGGGGGTAAGAGAGAGAATAGGGGATAGGAAGAGAGGGAGAGAATAGGATAAGGAGAGGAGATTGGGAGAGAGGGAGAGGGAGAGGGAGAGAGAGAGAGAGGGCAGCGATGGGGAGAATAGGAGAGAGAGAGAGAGAATAGGATAAGGAGAGGGGGTGAGAGAGAGAGTAGGGGGAGAGTAGGGGGAGAGGGGGTAAGAGAGAATAGGGGATAGGAAGAGAGGGAGAGAATAGGATAAGGAGAGGAGATTGGGAGAGAGGGAGAGGGAGAGGGAGAGAGAGAGGGAGAGAGAGAGAGAGGGTAGCGATGGGGAGAATAGGAGAGAGAGAGAGAGAGAGAGAGAGAGAGAGAGAGAGAGAGAGAGAGAGAATAGTATAAGGATAAGGGGTGAGAGAGAGAGTAGGGGGAGAGGGGGTAAGAGAGAGAATAGGGGATAGGAAGAGAAGGAGAGAATAGGATAAGGAGAGGAGATTGGGAGAGAGGGAGAGGGAGAGGGAGAGGGAGAGAGAGAGAGAGAGGGCAGCGATGGGGAGAGAGAGAGAGAGAGAGAGAGAGAGAGAGAGAGAGAGAGAGAGAGAGAGAGAGAGAGAGATAATAGGATAAGGAGAGGGGGAGGGAGGGAGATTGGAGAGAGAGAGAGAGAGAGAGAGAGAGAGAGAGAGAAGGATAAGAGGGTGAGAGACTCAGTAGAGAGAGAAGTGTGAGGGAGGGAGAGATGAGATAGAACTCAAGGAGGATAATTAGGGCTCAGAATAGACAAAGATGGTGATGGGGGAAGGAAGATGATAGAGAGGAAAAGAAGAGAGACATTCATGTATACAAACATATATATCTATATAAATATATGTATATATAATTATATATATTCATATATACATACATAAACACATATTATATATGTATGTCTATACATATGTGTAGTAAATGCTAAGTTTACAAGCATACAATTTGATGTCTTCATAACCCGCACGGGTTATGTAGAAGTATGAATGGTACTTTTTGTTTTTCAAAACCCGAGCGGGTTATCTTGCACATCAGAACCTATGTGGGTTTTGGCTTGGTAAGAGGGTTGGAAAATGACCCTAAGGCTTGCAAGCCCATTTTCCCTCCATTTTTGTCCCTTTACACATTTTTTCATCTTCCAACATGATTTATCAACTTCATCATCATCAAGTTTACAAATTATCAAGTGGGTATCTCTAAAATTACCACCATAATCTTACACATCTTCTTAGCTTTCTCACCATATAAAGTTTTCTATTTTTGGACAACATTAGCATAGTAAACTTTAATTTTCTTTGCCAATGCCTTGACAGTCCTCACAGATATATGTCAACCATTTTTTTAATAACTTTTGATATACTTTACCAGATTAAAATTAAATTACATATTATTGTTATACACTAGATTCTATAAACTTTAAAAAAAATAAGTTTGCATTTTTTATTATTTTGATGCAATTTATGCCCAATGCACGAACAGGTACCAAATTTTTCAGGATGTGGTCACTTCAAAAAATCTTTTAAAAAAAATACTCAATGGAAAATTATAAAAAAATACACAAATTCTAGATATCACACTTACCTATCATCCTATCTAATGGTTTTTCAAAATACTAAATCGAACTATATATTTTGTGCAGCGCACGAAAACAACTATGTCATATTTTTTTGAAAAAATCAGGAACAATTTTTTGTGCGTGAGAGGTTTGACCCTCTTAATCCTATCCAATTTTAAAAAACTTTAGTAGTTTAGAAAATAGATTCAGAGTAATAAAATTCTTATTCTTTGCCCAACTCCTAGTTTTGAGTGCATGACCTTCAAATATCTCTTTGAAGTTCAAGTTTACCTGTTTTGAGAAAAAAAAAAGAAAAAGTGGCCACTTATACCCCCGTTTTGGTCACCATATTGGTGCACTTACCCAAGTAAAGAGGACCACTCTAATGTTATTTTAAATATTTTTAATTGCAACTGGTGTATTAATTAATGTAACCTTTTGTGTTTCAACTCTAGAGGATTTAGAGGGTGTTCAGGATGTTGAACATGAGGATATAAGACAAGAGCAGGAACATGATGTGGCCCCATCAATTAAAGAGATCCACTCTAATGTTATTTTAAACATTTTTAATTGTAATTGGTGTATTAATTAATGTAACCTTTCATGTTTCAACTCTAGAGGATTTAGAGGGTGTTCATCATGTTGAGCGTGACAATATAAGACAAGATCAGGAACACGATGTGGCCCCATCAAGTAAACAAAACCACTCCAATGTTCTTTTAGTTAATGAAATACTTGTAACAATAATAATAAAACATATAAATTTAACATTTTTTTGTTATTGCAGCAGACCCCCCCTTGCAGCGGCATCCACGTCGTGAGTACATGACTAGCAATACATTAAGATCATGAGCAAGGGGCATAACAACTGAAAGGAGGAAAAATGATTTAGAAAACAATGTTCCACTTCATCTCTATTTAGCTTCAAAAAAGAAACAAAAAAAAAAGTGATTGTAATCATATTATGACAACGTACATATGTTTGATAATATGTAAAAACTGAATTAGTGAATGTTATATGTTAATGAATGCATGTTATATGTTATTAATGGATGAATGAATGAGTGTTATATGTTATTAATGGATGAATGAATGATTAATGTTATATGATTGGGTATGGGGAATTGAGAGTGATGTGAAGGAGAATTGGGAGTGAATCCCATTTATTATGACTATCCTAAGTATTTGTGACTGTTACAGGAAGATAGCATTGTTACTATGGCAATATTTGGGGTTAGTTCTAAGCAAAGACCTTGACATAGAAAACATTATTTTCCTTTCTTTGCATTTGTGTGTCTTTTTGTGAAGAATTTCAAAGGATGTTTTGATTTCCATTAAGGATCTCTATCATAAAAAAGAAGTTTTGAATATCAAACTCAAAGAATATACCGTGAGTAACAACTCATAGGGCATTGTTTGCTATATAGACCAAAGGTATATGGGACTGTTAAAGAAACAAAACTTGTGAAGGCATATCCTCTACACAAAACATTCATTGACAAAGGATAGAGTTTCAAAGAAAATTTAGTAACCTAGACCAAAAGAAGTCATTATAGGTTGTGACAGTCATAGGAGCTCTGAATCAAGCCTTAAGAGGACAGTGCTAGATATAGTTATGATAGGAAGACAATGAGGTTAAAGGTATTAATAAAGCTTGAGGTCAAAGGTAACTTCATTTCCTAAGCATGAGGATACAGAGGTAAGATGAGTGAGCAATAAAGCATGGTTGCAACTCAATAAAAGCATACAAAGCCTCTTCAACTGATGATAGAGCAGAGAACAATAGTATGTCTCATTGTGTAAGGAATGGTATTTTGATTGTTCTTAAATGGCACACTCAATATATTTTGACACAAGTTTGGGTTCTCTTGGATTCCTTTGAATCATACAGTATCTCACACACATAAAGAGAAGGCAATAGGTTAGTTGGCAACCTAGAAAATATGGGGTGCAATAACATAGAAGTAGACTCGACAATTGATGGCATTGACTTAAAACTATTTCCTCACCTGGAAGACATTGTGAAGGAGGAATTGTGTTTAACAAAGATGGGAAACTAACAAGCGATATATCTTATGAATGTTAGCAAACTTTATCATAAATGTTCTGATTAATAGGAAAAATAGGTTTTAAGGACCCGAAACCTTTAACAAAGGAGATTAAACAGGATCATCAAAGAGAATCCAGACCAAGAAAGAACAACTAACACAATGACTGGCAATAAAGCCAGTAAACAGAAAGGACAGCAGTGGACAGAAACAACAAAATGAAGAAACCAGAGAAAACACTGCACAATTATAAAGCCTTTAGGAGGTCCTCCGCCTTAATCATCAGCTGGTCGTAATCGGCCAGAGTTGCTTTAAGTTCATCCAAGTCCTTATTTGGCTTATTCTCCTTCTTTTTTCCACTAGTTCTTGTTCTAGGTCCTTGAAAATCTCCTGTTCCTTCAGTGTCAGGGTCAATTTCCAAGGTATCCTTCTCCTCCTCCAAATTGTTGATGAGGGTTTTGGTTTTGCCAGCAGAGGCCTTCAGAATGTTTAAGCTTTTCTCTGCGATAATTTTAAGCCATTCCTCAATTTTGCTGACTTTATTGATAGTTTCCACCATTGTTTGATCCATAGCATTGGCATTTGCTTTCCTCTCAATCAGGTCTTTCTCAATTTGCTCAAATTTGGGGTTGAAGGAGTCTCTCATATTTTCAACTCTAGCAATAGTTTTGGTCAAATCCTCCACATAATCTGTTGTTGACTTCCCTTCACCAATGCTGATAGTTTCCAGAATCTGAATTCTGCTGATAATTTCCAGAATCTGGATTCTGCTGATAGTTTCCAGAATCTGGATTCTACTGATAGTTTCCAGAAACTGGGTTCTGCTGATAGTTTCCAGAATCTGGAAACTAGTACTGACAATATTAGAAAAGATTGAAGCACTCCTATTAATCTGTTTCATTATTATTTTGTCTATTAATGATCTTTGGGGTGCTATTGTATCGATCCTTAAAAATGATTAATCTGACATCCTCTTGGAGGCCCTGTTCTCCCTTCCAAGTAATCATTTCATCTTGATTGACAACCACATTGGCTGCCCAATCAGCAGAACCATTAGCTTCATGGTAAATATGAGATATGAAACTTTTCTCAAAAGTGTTAATGAGGTTTCTAGCAGCCTTTATACTATTATTGATAGACCATGAGGGCTTAGAGGTCCCCTTGAGGCATTTAATGATGTTGTTAGAGTCCCCTTCAATCCATAGGTAGGGGCAATTCCATCTTTTTGCGAGGAGAATGCCTTGGAGAGCTGCCATTGCTTCTGCCTTGTGGTTTGTTTGGCTTCCTATTGGAACAACAATCTTTTCCTTACATATACCTTTATCATCTCTAAGAATAGATCCACATCTCACAGGGCCCAAATTACCTTTTGCAGCATCATCGAAATTGACTTTGAACCAACCATGAGGGGGAGTTTGCCATCTTGCTTCTAATATTTTGTTTTTCTTGGGATCAAAACTGTCAGCATTCTTAAAACTCTAGGAACTTAAAATGTGAGATTCCAAAGGGTTGGCCGAAAAGCAAGGGGCCCCAATGATCCCAATGTTCTCCACAATAGCCATTTTATTTTCTGGAAAACAATATCCTGAGTAAGAGAACTGTCCCTGAAAATACGATTGTTTCTTTCTTTCCATAACCCCCACAGAATGTGAGGGAGAGATAGCTACCACAGGGTTCTCAAAAAGGAGTTAGACCAATGATAATTCCAAGAGTAGAACAAATCACTGATAGTGTTAGGAAACACCCAATCAATGCAAAAACTCTTAAGAAATATTTCCCAGATAGAAGCAAAATAGGAACAGTGGATGGCCAGATGGTCCACAGACTCTTCCTCCTCAAGACACAGAGCACATCTATTAGGGAAAGAAAAACCTCTACCCTTGAGATTATCTAAGGTCAAGATTTTATTTTGAAGAATAGTCCAGTAGAAAAAATTGATTTTAGGGATCAGTCCCTTTATCCAAGCTTTAGACCATAAAGGATTTTCAGAAGGGGCAGGGGAGAGAACACCATACATAGAAGAGACAGTAATATTACCTTTAGGTTCATATTTCCAAATGAGGGAGTCTTCCTCTTCATTCAACCAGACCGATGAAAGATGGTTTTTAAGCTTAATAAGGTTTGGGTGGATACTTTCAATGTTCTGCCATTTATTACCTATCCAATACCCTTCAACTAAAGGACCAAAAGTTCTAACACAGGAGGAGGCATAAGGGGCCCATTCTGGGATATCAGTCAAAGATTTATCAAAAAGCCAGGGATCTTCCCAGAATTTAATTTTCCTGCCATTGCCAACTTTCCATATAACCCCTTTAGCAATCCTATCTCTACACTTAGAGGCATGATTCCAAATATGGGACCCATTCATACTAATATCAGAATTGATAAAAGAGGAAAGAGAAGAGGACAGAAGAGAATACTTACTTCTCCAGATTTTACACCATTCACTATCTGAGTGGAACATTCTCCAAACCTGTTTAGACAAAAGAGCTTCATTTAGGGTCCGGATTCTTCTCAAGCCCAGACCACCTTTACTTTTTAGTCTGCATACCTAATCCCAAGCCACAAGAGACATTCTTTTATTTTCCTCAACCCCAGACCAGAGAAAAATTCTTTGAATTTTTTCAATAGCATCAGCATACTTTACTGGAATTCTGAAAAGGCTGAGGGCATAGATAGGTATGCTTTGAAGAGAAGCCTTTAGAATTTGAAGCTTTCCAGCCTGACTTAAAAGGGCTCCTTTCCATCTAGCTAGCTTTTTATGAAATTTGTCCACCAGAGAGCTCCAAAAATAATCAGGAAGTGCAATGCCCAATGGGAGGCCAAGATAAGTGGCGAGAAGATTAGCAATCCAACATTCTAGAATTCTACTGATTCTATGTTGTCTTCTCTCTGGAGTATTGATGAAAAAAACTTTTCTTTTGACCCAATTAATGAGCTGACCAGATGCAAAGGCAAACTTACAAAGAGTGTCCTTCAGGGTTCTAGCTTCTGAGATACTTGATTCCCCCATGACAATGGTATCATCCACAAACTGTTGGTGAGAACAGGTATGATTAGCTGAAGAAGGTTGAAGTCCCTTAAAAGATCCTCGCATCACCATTCTTTCCATATACCTACCAAAACATTCAGCCATAATAATGAAGAGGATAGGGGAAATGGGATCCCCTTGCCTCAATCCTCTTGACGCTTGGAAGAAGGGGGATGGTGATCCATTAACAAGAACAACAAAAGAGGCTGAGGTAATAAGATGACTAAAGAGGTCAACACATTTGGAGGAGAAGCCATAAGCCACAAGAACCTTCACAAGAAAAGACCAATCAACCCGGTCATAGGCCTTAGAGAGATCAAGCTTAAGGATGAGACCCTATTTCTTGCCCCTTGCGAGAGAATGAATATTCTCATGGACAGTAATAATGGACTCAAGAATTTGTCTTCCTAGGACAAAACCATTTTGTTGATGATTAATCAAAGAGGGAAGGACAGTTAGGATTCTGGTAGTAAGAACCTTGGAGATAATCTTATAAAAAGAGTTACATAAGCTAATTGGTCTGAACTTGTCCATGGAGTCAGCACCTTGGATTTTGGGAATAAGTGCAATGTAAGTGCCATTAATTTCTTTCAAAAGTCTTCTAGCCCCAAAAAATTCCTTGACCCCATTGGAAACATCTTGCCCTACAATGTCCCAGAAATATTGGAAGAAGAACATGGGGAAGCCATCTAGATCGGGAGCTTTATTACCATCAAAAGAAAAAACAACATTTTTTATTTCCAGGATCGAAGGTATGGAAGAAAGGGAGGCATTCATCTGCTCATCAATGAGGCAAGGAATTTTTTGAAGAAAGGAAGATTGAGCATCAGCATCCAACCTATGATCCCTCCTCAGAAGATCCGAGAAGTACCTTTTGGCCTCATTCCTTATCTCTTCCTCCTTAACCAGCTCCCCATTGTCCACTGTCAGTTTAGTAATTCTGTTTGCTGCTTTATGTTTGATAGTCGACATATGAAATAATATTGTATTCCTATCTCCTTCCCTTAGCCATGTGCATCTTGATCTCTGTTTCCAAAAAGTTTCCTCTTTAGCAATGATTTCATGGTATTTTTTAAGGGTCTCATTTTCTTCAGCAATAGACATAGTAGAGAAACCATCCTTCTGAATTTGGACCTGTATTTTCTTGAGGTCATCCTAGACTTTACCTTTGGCCTCAAAAATGTTCTTGAATTTGGATTTATTCCAGAGTCTTATATTGTCCTTAACACTTTTGAGTTTCTTCACAACTCTGTACATAGCAGTACCCTCAACTTGGATATTCCACCAATTCTAAATATTACAAGTAATGTCAGGGTGATGAATCCACATTTTTTCAAATCTAAAAGGAAAATGTCTTCTTCTGTTAATAGGATCAGCAAAGAGAGTGATGGGAAAATGATTAGACCCAACCCGGATGTGAGCAGACAAGGAGCAGAAATAATGTCTGAACCAGTCATTAGAAATAAGAGCCCTATCAAGGCAAACTTGGATAAGATCATTGCCAATTCTCCTATTAGTCCATGTGTAATTGCATCCCTGTATCTCCACATCATTGAGAGCCTAAGTATTTATGAAATCCATAAGGGCCAACCTACTTTCAAACTGAGAGGAGCTTGCACCAAATTTTTCCTCCTCTCTCAAAGGAGTATTAAAGTCTCCCATGACCAGCCAACTAAGATTCTTGATGCTGACCCTAGTTTCTATAAGTTTTTTCCAAAAGGAGTTTCTAGCTTTCAAGGTGTTGGGCGCATATATGTTGGTGAGGATCCATGTTGTTCCATCTTTTAAATTCTCAAATCTAATGCAAGAGAAAAAAATTTCTTGAATAAGAGCATGTCCTTTGACACTATTGAGATTCCACATAGTAGCTATTCCTCCCGAAGCACCTTCCGAGCTACCACCACTGATACTCCCATTTTTAAAAAACTTTAGAGTTTCAACTTTTTCTCTACTCATTTTGGTCTCTTGAATCAGAAAAACATCAGGTTTACTATCCCTTATCATATTCCTACTAATATCATGTTTATGAGGATTATTAAGTCCCCTAATATTCCAAGAGATAATCTTCATAGTTACTTACCGATTCCTAACTCCTTAAGAGTTTTCTGAGTCCCATCTGCAATGTTCTTACTGGCCTCCTTGTCTCTGAATTTGTGGTTAGAAGGTCAACCTGGGGAAGAGGAAATGTACCCAACATCAACTTGATCAATTCTGCTGGATTTCCTTAGTTGTGAAGCTAAGGGAGTGGATCCTTTCTTGTTCCTGTATTTTGGTATTTTCCAGTCAGCTTCTTTCTCAAGAACCACTTCAGAATTACTGAGGAGTCTGGATATTTCATCTTCATTGCCCCATTTAGGGGTCATGGAATCATGTGATGCACTATTCACTATTTTTAAATTTTGATCTAAATCTGAAAGGTTCATACCCAGTATAGCATATTTTTGAGCTTCTTGCATTTCGGTATTGTTCATAAGTAGGGAAGAGTCAGTCTTTTCTTCTTGGGAGCTAGTGATCTCCCCTTCCTCAGGTTGTTCCTCTTTATTTTGCATTTCTTTACCAGCAAAAGTGTCAGCAATTACCACTTCGGTTGTATCTTTTGAGGATACAGTCTATTCTTTCAATTCCTCTATTTGGATCTGCTCTGTCATGGGGTTGTTAACTTTTGTTGAATCATTCCTCAATACTTCCTGTATAGGAAGGATGGAAGTTGAGGAGACCACTTCCTTATTTTCCCCCAAGGGTTCAAAATAGTTGTTGTCAACAAAGTCCACTTCCTTATTTTCTGATTTTTTAACTTGCCAAACCTTTTTTTCTGGAACCCTTTTACTTTCACCCAGGGGTTTAGTCTACTTGAGCTCTAGTTTAGGCTTGATAGGACAAGATTTTGCCCAGTGGCCTACTTTCTTGCAATGAAAGCAGGAAAAGGGGATAGATTCATATTCTATTTGTTGTTTCCATGTCCCCAACTTTGAAACTATATCTATCTGTTCCGTCATATCTGCATCATGAGCTATCCCTACACAAAACCTAGCATGAGTGAGTCTCCTTTTAGATGTTGTGACTGGGTCTATCGAGAGGAGTTCACCAAAGGAACTTGCTATTCCTAAGAAGATACTTTCTACCCAATATTCAAAAGGCAGGCCTGGTAACTTTACCCAAACTGGAACTTGAGCCAAAAGAGAGTCATTCATATTCAGATTCGGATGCCATTTCCGAAGGACCAAGGTTGTCCTTCCTACCATCCAAGGACTACCACATAGTATCCTTAATTTATCTTCTTCACACGAGAAAGTAAAAGAAAGGAGGCCTTTAGGTAATGCCGAGATTTCAACGTTACCCTTCAGAGCCCATTTCTGTTTGACGTAAACCCTAACAACTTCGATGTTTGGATGGGAACCCATAAATTTGCCTACTTGGGAGTTCCACATGCTATTTATATTATGATCTAGAACCAGATCAGGGATAGAGATAGCAAACTTTCCACCAGTTGGATCAGAAATATTTTTGACAGGAGGTAAAGAGGATTTACCAGATGGTTTTGTTCCAAAAAGGGATGACCATTTTCTAGATTCTTTTCCGTTCTCCAAGGGCTCTTCACATGGGCTGGAACCCCCACTGGACCCCTCCCCCAAAAACCCAGAACCAGCTTTCTTCTCTGGCAGAGTACCACCAATCTGCAGAATGTCAACAGCCTTCGGAATATCCAAAGGGTTGTCCGTCTCTCCCATAGGACCAGCAACTTCGTTCTAGCCGCTCCCACCATTGGAACCAGAGTTCTCGCCTTTTAGAGAATTTGAATTTTGAGTTCTCCCATTGCCGCTTCCTATTCCTCCCAGCTCCATTCCACCATTTCCTTGTAACTTTATCATAAATGTTTCTCTCACAAGAATGGCAATTATCAAGGATGATCATCATTATATTGCAAGATTTAAATCTTCCATTCTTTTTATTCATAATAGCAATTATAATCGACAAAAGAAAGATATGTATGTGTACTTATATTCATCGAAGTTCTAAGAATACATTTTATACGCCTTGTTTCAAATGCAACAAATTTTATCTTCTTCAAACAAAGGCTAAATTCAAACAACTCACTAGTGCTCAGGCTGTCATTTGGAACATATGGAGTATATTCTGTGCAACTACAGGATGAATGTTTGTGTTCAACACTAGGAAATGACTTTCACAAACCATATTTCAGATCAAATCCTAGGGCAAGTGTTTAAAGTTCATAATTATCAAGTCAGGAAATGTGTGAAGCGACTAATTGGGGAAGAAATTATATTCCCATGGGCAAGAAGAATCATTTTGCCTTCTTAGTTGCTTTCTATCTTTTTATCAAAAGCCCTATATTTTCTTCAATTGTTCGATTCTCTTGAGCTAATTGTAAGTAGGGTTGTAAGAGAAGAATTCATCCCTAGTAACAAATTATTGCATGTGGTCCAACATTATGATCTTTGGAGAGGGCAAGCACATATTGGGTGTCTTTTTCCCCGTCATTTTCCCCTTAATGGTCATGATTATATCTCAGGGTATGACAATATTAAATATACTTTGGTAATGTAGAGTATTAGGTTCACTCAACAAGAATTCGATAGACACAACAGGGTTCATTCAACATACTTTGGTTACGCCATGATAATGCAGACTCTGCCCATACTCAGTGTAATCCGGCTACTCACAATCCTCTTGTTCAGGATAATGTTTCTCCATCCCAAGGTGCTCAAGGTCCTCATTCTCATGACAACATTCAGCCTCCAATCTTGGACCTGAACAACCCTCCAAGAATGGGGAATATCGGTGATTTACAAACAACCAACAACTCAGAAATATCACCTACACAACAAATTGGGTTTCATCAAGAGCAACAAGATGAAAATGAAGTTGACATGCAAGCCATGGAAGAATGAGGATAATTATGATAAATACTTTTTGTGTGGGTAATATGTGAAGACTATTTTGCGACTACATCCTCTACAATTTTTTCAACTTGAATTTGATATACTAGCCATTTTGTTTTGTATAGAATCACTATGTGATTTTGGCCAATAGAACTATTTTGGTCATGTATGCTCTTTGAACCAAACTTTGTAATCTATTATCTTATATTAATATATTATAATGCTAGAAACGAGTGCCCATTTTTTAAGAAACGAACACCCGTTTAGCTTCAGGGCCTTGACCCATAAAAATAAAATGGGTGCATGTTTTGAAAAATGGGTTCCCGTTTAGGATCGGACCACCGTAGAGAAATGGGTGCATGATTTTTAGAAACGGGCACACATTTCTAAAAATGGTCACACGTTTCTAAAAATGGGAACACGTTTTTAAAAATGTGTACCCATTTCTAAAAATGGGTACATGTTTCTAAAAACGGGCACATATTTCTTAAAATGCTACAAATTTCAAAATGGGTGCCCATTTTTTGAATTTTAAATAACTAGTGCCCGTTTCATAAAAGATGGAGTGGGAAACACACCTATGCCTTTGTTTTGGCTTTGGGTTAGGCTTGGTGGGACCAAGCCTATGCTTGGACCTCCAAAAAAATGGCTAAGGCACTGGAATATCAAATTTCTGCCTTGCCATAATTTTTTGAAGGTCTTCCTAATCGTATTTTTTGATGAAATGAAAACCCATTAAAGTTCTCAATGTCCTATTTAAAAAAAATGTAAATTTCATAGTGATATGATTATTTTTACTATTTTTGCATTAAATATTAATCAAAAGTGGTACCTAAATGTAAAATAGTGAGGTTCCGTAAAACTTTAATAACATTTTTGTTTTTAGGTTTTTTGGAAAATAAATTATATGAAATCAATATACATACAATTATTTTGAAGGTTAAAAAAAAAAATGAAATTCTCATCAAATTATGATGGTCGTTCACCAGATGTTTTGAAAATGTACTTTATAGTCAATTAAAAATTAACTTAAAAAAATATATTCAATAAAAAAGTAAGAAAAAATATTCTCATCAATATTTGGTGTCTTAGGTATCTTTTCCTAGAAGGATTTGCAAAAATTCATTTATTTACGTTGAAATATGGTGGTCGTACACGTGTGGTATGGTCCTGAAACAAGCATTTTGAAAAAGTGATTTTTAAACATGCCTACTAAAAAAAAATTATACCATGTGGGTATTGAAATAAAATACATATTTGAAAATTAGACTCCGAGCACTACATTTTCTAGTACTGAAGTTTTTTCAGATTCAATCTATAAGTGCCTCAAATTTTGACATCAATTGGCAAAAAATTTGAAAAATAGGGAAAACACTTCCACTTTTTGCCCAAAAGTGGAACTCAACTTCTTGCAGCCACCCATTAATATATTATATTAATATATTCTATTATTGTATTTTTTCAATAGGAGTCATTTGAATGAATTTTTTTTTTTTTTAAACAGAGCATTTTTTGTCATAATTTCGACAAACCCCTTAAATCATCTGACGAAGTTGTCGTATGTGCGATGAAATTTTCGTTGTAAAGGCTTGCTACACATCGTCAAAATTGTGATGAACAACCACAAAATTTCGACGAGTGCATTATATATGCAACGACGTTTTCATCGCAATGACATGTTCAATATCATCATAATTGCGACAATATACTAAAAAAAGTCTGATGAAGTTGCTATATGCACGGCGATGTTTACGTTGTAATATATGCTCTACATCATCGAAATTGTGATGGACTTTTGACACTTTTTTGATGATCGATAAGAGACATTTTGCAATCTTTATGGGTTTTTCCGTCACAAGATGGACAAAGTTTTCATCGCTTTTCTGACGTAAACTAGTCACATTGTTTGGTGGTATTTTCCAACGGCTCTTTGTCAGGGTTTTGACGAATTACGACGCTTTGAAAAAATGATGAAATTTTGGCGACGAAATTTTTTTGGGCCTTTCGTCAGTTTTCCGATGAAAGTTTATTGAAGTTTCAATAAACATTCGTCGGAAATTGGTGCCAAATACAGTAGTGAGTGTAACCCTAATTGTATCCCTAAATGAACCTTGACCCCAAGCTTTATCTTAAAATATTGACCTTAATACTAATCCAAACACTAATTCTAACCATAAAGTTCTCTTAATCATAACCCCAACCTTAATCCTTATCGAAGACCAACCTTGATTAAATAATAACCCTAATTGAACCCTAAAGGTTCTAAGATAAATCCTAGAGTTAGGGTTAGGGTTATTATTGTGTTAGTATTAGTTTATAAATCTAGTATTAATCATAAATATTTTATATAAGAAATCTTTCCATAGAAATCTCTTTAATAGGTTTGCAAGATAAATACATCATTACTTTTGTATTTTGGGGTTCAATAAGTTGTATTATTCTTTGAATTGAAATAATCAATCATATAGTATATCAATAATCAAATCACTATAATATTTTCAATACTTAGACTATAACTCTAGTTGAACCCTAAACCTAAATTAAGTATAATCTTAGCTGAATCCTAAGCCTAATTGTAACCCTAACCTAAACCCTAATTAAATAGTAATCCTAAATGAACACTAATTCTAAACATCAGATCCTAACCTTTATTAAATCATATTGTTAAGTTTACATTGAGATTAGATTTAGGATTCAATTAGGGTTCTAAGATAAAGCCTAGGTATCAGAGTTAGAATTAATATTTTATGAATAAATTAGTTTTTTAATTTGACATTAATCATAAATATTTTATATAGGAAATCTTTCAATATGAATCTCTTTAATAGGTTTGCTAAGAAATATGTCCCTACTTTTGTATTTTTGGGCTTAATCAAAACATTATAATATTTTTAAAACTTAGATATCATTATAAAACTATTAAATTATAGTTTGATTCATAGAATATTGTCATCTAGTTTTTAATTAACAAATTAAATTGTAGTGATTGTCTACTATAAATGGATATAATTCTAGTAAACCAAGTGCCACTAGTATATTAGATAAATAAAATATAAAAACATTGAACCCTAATATATTGTTATATCTGTCCAATGGGTTGAACTTAACTGGTTAAAACACTGGGTTCTCACTGTGGAGACCCAAGTTCAATTCCCAATATGGACATCTAAAGAGGAATTCTAAGTTGTGACTCTTGGCCTTCCATAAAAATGGGGAAGGTCTAGGGTCAATCTAATCAAACACAATAATAATAATAATTCAAAATATTGCAGCTTCGGCCTATTACATATATATATATATATATACATATATATATATATGTATATATATATATATATATATACATATATATATATATATATATATACATATATATATATATATATACATATATATATATATATATACATATATATATATATATACATATATATATATATGTATATATATATGTATATGTATCTATGTATATATATGTATATGTATCTATGTATATATATGTATATGTATATATATATGTATACATATATGTATACATATATGTATATATATGTATACATATATATGTATACATATATATGTATACATATACATATATATACATAGATACATATACATATATATACATAGATACATATACATATACGTATATGTATATATATATATATATATATGTATATATATATATATGTGTATATATATATATATATATACATATACATATACGTATATGTATATATATATATGTATATGTATCTATGTATATATATGTATATATATATATGTATATGTATATATATATGTATATGTATCTATGTATATATATATATGTATATATATATATATATACATATACATATACATATATATATATATGTATATATATATATATATATATATACATATACATATACATATACATATACATATACATAGATACATATACGTATATGTATCTATGTATATATATATATATGTATATATATATATATATGTATATATATATATACCTAGATATATATACATAGATACATATACGTATATATATATATATATATATATATATATATATATATATATATTGATTGTTATATCTAGTGATATTTATTAGTTTTGTTTAAATTAGTATTATAATTATCATTCAATTAGTATTATAATTAAGGTTAATTGAATTTATAATTAACATGCAATTAGATATATTAATAAGAAAAAAAAATTGAGTAATTATAATTAACAATAGATTATTGAATGTGATTTTAAATTTAATATTTTAAATATTGTTTTGAGATATTTTTAAGAAAATAAATCATCTTTCTTTATTCTTTCTAATTGTAAAAAATATGTAATATTTAAGATTTAAGATTAACATTTCAAATATAAACAACAATATTTGAATATTTTTTATAATAAAATAATATTTTTGTCAATCTAACAATCTTGAGAATTTAGATATCTTTATTATTAGTGCTTGTCATTAGGCTAGTACTATTGTAATCGGTTGCACCCAATTTTTATTAACTTGTTATTATTGAATTGTTTTCCCACCAATTATATCTATGAATTTTTTCTTTCAATTTATCGAAAATGTTTTTCTTCAATCTAATTGGCTCAAATAATTTGCATCTTATTACCGGATTTCCGGATCCACTTTCTAGATGAATTTTTTTAGGCAAATTTCTAGGTCATTAAAATAGTATTTAGTATGTTTTAATTTTCTTTTCAAATTATGCATTGTAAATCAATTCAACAAACATAAAAAAATTTGATGCTAGTTAATTAGTCAATTTAGATTTTAAAAAAAATAAGTGCTCTATATTTAATAAATTTAAAATATATTTTCACCTAATATTCATATTTGTTTATTCATTTGGTTCAATCACAATTATATGTGTTCGTAATATATATATATATATATATATATATATATATATATATATATATATATATATATATATATATATATATAGATGCATTTTAAATTATTCATAAATATTCTATGTTGCACTCAAAGTTATTATTATTATTATTAGTACTTGTAAAGTTAAGGTTACAAAATTATTAATCTTTTTATTATTATTATTATTTGATGAAAGATTAATTGGTAAAATCATTACAAATAATTTTGAATACGGTAAAATCTAGATAAAATATTAACAATAATTTTGTAACTGGTAAAATGATGTTTAGTTTTTACTTTTAATGTATATAGATATTGTAAGTCTATTCAAGATTTAGAGGGTTTGGTGATTAATTATTATTAATAAAATGTATTAAATGCTAAGAACAATTTATTATCAAATCTTAAACTATAACTTAAGTAGCCTATATATATAGAAAGTCGAGAGATGTAGCCTAGATATCTCTCGGCTTTCTTTATATATATAGGCTAGTAGCATCCACAAGGGCAATTGTAAAGAAACTAAATTATAAATTATTTATTAATTTATAAGTGAAATATTTTATATTATATTAATTATTGAAATAATTAATAATTTATATTAAATGAATTATTTAAATAATTTTTAAATTAGTAAGGCTTGTTATTGTTATTTAGTTTTATGATTATGGTTTTATTTTGTTTAAGTTTATATTTTAATAATATTTTTAATGGCGTGGCTTACAATTCTATTTTGTTTTGTTTGAGTGCTTAATTTGGTTTAGTGTTAAATTAAGCTTCAGTTTAATATTTTCATAACTATTAGATACTAGGAACAATTTATTATGAAATCTTAAACTATAACTTAAATTTTTTAAATCAAATACAAAATTGTTTAAATTTTTTAACTAAATTCAATTGTTTACATTCAATTAGGTTAAAAATGGGGGATAATAGTGAAAACATTGATCAACCACAACCGTAACAACCAAACCCTCATTTGCCAAACCCCCCCTCAATTCAGGATTTAATTGCACAAAATTTGAACCAATTGAGGGGGATTGCAGATGTATATCGTAGGTTCCCTCACCTAAACCCAATGTTTGATCCCCTCACCTCAATCATAAAGAGTATGGAAACCATGACTGAGGCACACAATGCCGCTCTTTTGTGGTGAGATTCTATGAGGGAACAATATGCAGATGGCTTGTCCTATAAGGAGATCAAGGATCTCGAGATATCCAAAGCTGTTATCACCTCATTGTTTGTGAATCCCCGCACTAGTCAACCCGTAGACCCCCAAAAAACAAAACTTTCTATTAAATGATGCACAAATGATGGTATTGTGAAAAATGTTTGGGATCGTTGGTGGATGGTTTTCGACAAACCACCCAACAAAAATCTTGATGTCCCCTTCTACTTCATAAAAAAATTGTATGTTGAGTTTGTTTTAGGAAAACATGTGAACTACTTTGACATCCAACCTTTCCAGGGTGTGGGTTTAGGTATGCCCCAAAATAGACCTGGGGCAGTCAGAGTAGTCCAGGGCCCATATGTCCCCCCTCCTATTGATCCCCCAACTCCAATGCAGCATCCAGATATCATTTGTGAGGTGGCATCACATACCATATCAGCTATTCACTCTTTGAGTATCCTTTTGGTTTCTCAGGTTGGGTCAGTAGCTCAGCCTACTTTTGATGGTAGCGGTGCATCTGGTGGCATTGACATGTCATCCTCAGCTTCACACATTTGTGTGCCCCATACTTGTGTCATGTGTGGGCACATATACTTGGGTCCAGTTGGACAACATGTTTATCCTCCTGTAGACAGTGTAGATTATGAGGTGCATGAGATGCACGATGCACCAGATGTTATGACACAGACTGGAGGATACTCTAGGGAGTCCCCACATGCTAGAGGTGAGGAGGCACCATCATCATACATTGATGATGTAGTGGTAAGATTTGTATTTTCATAGTTCATGCTATATTTTAAATGAATATTTATAATCTAGATAATATTAAGTACTAATTTTTATTTACATGGTTTATTTAACAGTTGATGACTGAGGAGGAGTTGACGTAGATTCAAGAGGGCACCTTGATGACCATTTCATTTGGCCTTGATAGCTTGACGGTACATATATTATTGCACCTAGTCATAATTTGTATTTTATTGTACATGCATGCTCATCATTTATATTGGTATTAATTATATTATGTAGTAACTTGCATGTATATCTTATTTTACTCTTGTAGGGCACAAGCAACACGAGTGTGGGGCAGTGTGATTTAGGATCTGGTAGTGCAGTTGGAGATAAGGGAAAGGTAATTGAAGGAAAATATGATTGAATGAATAGTTTAAATAACTTATAGTGATTATACATGTCTAGACATAGATTGATAGTTTCATATACTTGTTGTGTATATGTACAAAGATTTCTTGGCTTCACATCCTTGTTGACTACACCCAATATACCTGAAGATGAAGAAGAAGAAGAGATGCCTTGAATACATGTGTATTTATTTTATTTTGTGTTTAGTAGATATAATTTATAATTATTAGTGATAATTATATGCTAACTTGTATCAATGTTATGTTTGTGAACATATGTAGGTTGTGTATGAAAATATTGAAAACATACCTCCTCTACTGAAGACATACATCAAGAGTCCTACAAAGCCAAAGAGAAAATGTGGAGATGAGGTTAACAAGAATAGTTCAATTATAGTTCATTTTTATGTTAACTTTTCGAATGTGAGTTATATAATATAACTAATCTTAACCATGGTTTGTTTTTTCTTGTGTAGGATCCTTCAGAGCCGAGCAGTGCGGCGAAGAGGATCGATTTTGATGATCCATCAACAGCTTAGGATTTTATAGATAGTTTTGGGATGCTTACATGTCTAGTTGGGATTTATATTTTGTATATGGACATACATTCACGTATATAGACATACATTTTGTTTGAGTTGGCATTTATCCCATATTTGTGTATGGACATACACTTGTAATCATTTGACATTTTCATATATATAGAAATTGATATTTGATCATATAAATTGTTGCTCATCTGTGCATGGTGTTATCATGGAAACCTTTAATCTTCATTCCAATAATTAACAATGGTTAATAATGGTTATTTAATGAACAATACAATTCATTTCATTTCATCGTAAGTGTTGTTTGTATAATGAACAATACAATTCATTTAATGAACAATACTTGATATAATTCATTATTATCCTATGCATGCTCCTATTTTGGCCCCCCACCTAGTCGAACACTCAAGGTCATACCCTACCAACGTCGTCCCTTGAGCACCCTAAGTGCTAAAAATTGTCAAACTTTGATGGGCCCTAACTTAGCATCTGTGGCACCTATGAATGATATGTTTGAACCTAAGGGGCCACGAGAGGGGTCCCTACAAAAGCCTATCTTGATTTTTCAAGTTTCCCTTAGGTTTTATTAGGGTAGCATTTTTTCGGTTGGCAAAAAAATCATTAGTCTCATTCAATCAAATGTTGTCTCGTGGCCAATTTCTCGTTCTTCTCATCGTGATAATGAATCATCGGCTCCAACATGTCCAATTAGACATTATTACCCTATGCATACTCCTATTTTTTTCCCCCACTCGGTCGAATGCTCAGGGTCATACCCTACCGGTGTCGTCCATTGAGCACCCTAAGTGCTAAAATTGTCAAACTTTGATGAGCCCTAACTTAGAATCCGTGGCACCTACAACGATCCATTTGAACCTATGGGTCCATGAGAGGGGTCCCTACAAAATCCTATCTCGATTTTTTTAATTTTCCCTACGATTTAATTAGGGAAGCATTTTTTCGGTTGGCAAAAAAATTGTCAGTCTCATTCAATCGAAAGTTGTCGCATGGCCAATTTCTCATTCTGCTCATCGTGATAATGAACCGTCGGCTCCGACATGTCGAGTTAGGAATTATTACCCTATGCATTCTCCTATTTTGGCCTCCCCCTCAGTCGAATGCTCGACGTCATACTCTATCGACATCGTCCCTTGAGCACCCTAAGTGCTAAAAATTTTCAAACTTTGACGGGCCCTAACTCAAAATTTGTGGCACCTGCAAATGATCCGTTTGAACCTACGAGGCCATGAGAGGGGTCCCTACAAAATCATATCTCATTTTTTCAATTTTCCCTTAGGTTTTATTAGGGAAACATTTTTTCGGTTGGCGAAAAAATCGTCAGTCTCATTCAATCAATTGTTGTCGTGTGGCCAATTTCTCGTTCTGCTCATCATGACAATGAATTGTCAGCTCTAACATGTCCAGTTAGAAATTATTACCCTATGCATGCTCCTATTTTGGCCTCCCACTCGGTCGAATGCTTGGGGTCATACCCTACCAACGTCGTCCCTTGAGCACCCTGGGTGCTAAAAATTGTCAAACTTTGACAAGCCCTAACTCAGAATTAGTGGCACCTACGAATGATATTTTTCAACCTATGGGGACATGAGAGGGGTCCCTACAAAATCCTATCTCAGTTTTTCAAGTTTCCCTTAAGTTTTATTAGGGCAACATTTTTTCGGTTTGCGAAAAAATCGTCAATCTCATTCAATCGAATGTTGTCGTGTGGCCAATTTCTCATTCTTCTCATTGTGATAATGAACCGTCGGCTTTGACATTTTTAGTTAGGCATTATTACCCTATGCATGCTCCTATTCCCCCCCCCCCCACTCCATCGAACGCTCGGGGTCATACCCTACTGACATCGTCCCTTGAGCACCCTAAGTGCTAAAAATTGTCAAACTTTGATGGGCCCTAACTCAGAATCCGTGGCACCTACGAACGATCTATTTGAACCTAAGGGTCCATGAGAGGGTGCCCTAAAACATCCTATCTCGGTTTTTCAAGTTTCCCTATGGTTTTATTAGGGCAGCATTTTTTTGGTTGGCAAAAAAATCATCAGTCTCATTCAATCGAATGTTGTCATGTGGTCAATTTCTCGTTCTGCTCGTCGTGATAACAAACCGTCAGCTCCAACATGTCTAGTTAGGCATTATTACCCTATGCATGCTCCTATTTTCCCCTCTCACTCAGTCGAATGCTCAAGGTCATACTCTACTGACATCGTCCCTTGAGCACCCTAAGTGCTAAAAATTGTCAAACTTTGACGAGCCCTAACTCGGAATCCATGGTACCTGTGAACGATCTGTTTGAACCTACGGGTCCATGAGAGGGGTCCCTACAAAAGTCTATCTCGATTTTTCAAGTTTCCCTTAGGTTTTATTAGGGTGGCATTTTTTCGGTTGGCAAAAAAATCATCAATCTCATTCAATTGAATGTTGTCGCGTGGCCAATTTCTCATTTTGCTCATCGTGATAACGAACCGTCAGCTCTGAGATGTCCAGTTAGGCATTATTACCCTATGCATGCTCCTATTTTGTGTCCCCACTCATTCGAACACTCGAGGTCAATATTTCCATGTATTGTATACACATAATTACCATTACACTTGCATGTGACATCCATGAAGGGATATGCAAACATGATTTTTTTTCATTATCAATACAACTACACCAATGTACTCATTTACAAATACATTGCATATCATCAATATAACTAAACCAATTTGCTTAGGGACATTGTATATCATCATAACAAAGTTACATCAATTCACATCCATATACAAATACAACATCCCACTTCATCTGCATCAGACATCCTCATGTCCTAAGAGAAAAGCTTATGTACAACAATGCCTACATATAAATGAAGACCAAACTAAGTAACCTTTTTATGTGAAATGAATGTGCTACAAGAAACAAATTATAACACTTAATACAAATTATTTTGTCAAATTATAAATAGATCATTTGAAACATTTTTAAGACGTACAAGATTGTATAATTACAAAACTTACCAGTTTCTCTGCAAAGTATACAAGCATAACTTTGAAGAAAGACGCATGTTGATTAAAGCCCTTCTCACTGCATTTCTCTGCATGGTTGAAGATGATGGTAGATATGGTCATTTCTAAATAGAAATACATTAACTTGATTTAGTGTTTATGCACGAAATTTAATCTCATTAATGCACAAAGGAATATGTACCATCACCAAGAGAGGGTCTTGTCAATGATGAATGATCTAGCATGAACCTGTATTTTTAAGAATTGTTAGTCTACACATAAAATGTATGGATAAACATAAAGGATTTATGATAATCACTTCAACTGAAATGCATGATAATAAATGAAAAGGTGGGATTATATACCATAAAAATGTGTCCCTTTGAATTATATCAAGAGAACCCACTATTTCCACCTCCAATGTCAAAAATTTCCACATGTCAAAATTTTCCACATGTTCACCTCCAATGTCAAAATTTTCCACATGTTCACCTCCTATGTCAAAATTTTCCACATGTTGAGCATTTTCATTATCACTTTCAATATTTTCAACATTTTCAAAATTTTCACTTTCAAAATCTACATTTTCATTTTCAATAACTTGTGACACATTTTCAAATTCAATTTCCTCTTCACTTGAAGTAACATTAGCAATATTTAACATACCTTGTCTTCTCCTCCTATGACCTTCTCTATCTCTTTCTCTATAGACTTCAATTTGGTCATTTGAAAGTTTTCTTTTGCGTTTAGACTTTCGATGACTACTACTCCCCATTTACCTCCACAACAATGCTCCTAAATGATTGACAATGTAATATTTGACTTTAAGAATCTCTCAAAAGCACAAATTTGTCTCAACCTGTCTGAAAACCTGTGATCATAGACAAAAAATAGAATATGCAGATTGTGGGCCATTGGAATCCACAAAATGGCCCACAAGGATCTTTTTTATTTATAAAAATTGGATATCGGATATCCGATTTTAATGTATAATTTTGTGGTCCCAAATTTTTTTCCCATTGCCACCTTTTTTTTTATTGTTGCCACATTAATGGCAATGACAGAAATCGAATATCCGATTTTATTACTCATTTTTAGAGAGAGAGAGAGAGATTATAGGAGAGGGACATACATAAGGGGAGGGAGAGAGAGAGAGAGAGGCATCAGGGGAGGTAGAGAGAGATATTAGGGGGGAGAGAGAGAGAGAGGGAGAGAGGGGGAGAGAGAGATTAGGGGAGAGGGGGAGAGAGAGATTAGGGGAGAGAGGGGGAGTGGGGAGAGGGAGAGAGAGACACAGAGAGAGAGAGAAAGAGAGAGAGAGAGATTGAGGGGTCATATGGTGTCCTAAGGGGTCATATGGTATCTTAAAGAGGTCATATGACACAATATGACCCCTTAGAATACAATATGACCCATAACAACACAATTTGGTGTCTTAAGGGGTCATATGGTGTCCTAAGGGGTCATAGGACACAATATGACCCATTAGGACACCATAGGACCCATAATGACCCAATATGGTGTCATAAGGAGTCATATGGTGTCCTAAGGGATCGTAGGACACAATATGACCCCTTAGGACACCATAGGACCCATAACGACCCAATATGGTGTCATAAGCGGTCGTACATTGTCCTTAGGGGTCATATGGTGTCCCAAGACCCCTTAGGACATAATATGACCCATAACGACACAATTTGGTGTCTTAAGGGGTCATATGGTGTCCTAAGGGGTCGTAGGACACAATATGACCCCGTAGGACATCATAGGATTCATAACAACCTAATATGGTGTCATAAGGGGTCGTATGTTGTCCTTAGGGTCATATGGTGTCCCATGACTTCTTAGGACACAATATGACCCATAATGACATAATTTGGTGTCTTAAGGGGTCATATGGCGTCCTCAGGGGCCGTAGGACACAATATGACCCCTTAGGGCACCATAGGACCCACAATGACCCAATATGGTGTCTTAAGGGGTCATATGGTGTCCTAAAGGGCTGTAGGACACAATATGACCCCTTAGGACACCATATGACACCTAACAACACCATATGGTGTCATAAGGGGTCATATAACCCATAATGACACCATATAGAGTCGTAAAGGGTCATATTGTGTCCTAAGGGGTCATATGATGTTTTAAAGGGGTCATATGACACAATATGACCCCTTAGAATACAATATGACCCATAATGACACAATTTGGTGTCTTAAGGGGTTCTATGGTGTCCTAAGGGGTTTTAGGACACAATATGACCACTTAGGACACCATAGGACCCATAATATCTCTCTCTCTCCCTCTCCCCTAATCTCTCTCTCTCCCTCTCCCTCTTATCCTCTCTCTCTCTCTCTCTCTCTCTCTCTCTCTCTCTCTCTCTCTCTCTCTCTCTCTCTCTCTCTCTTCTCTCTCTCTCTCTCTCTCTCTCTCTCTCTCTCTCTCTCTCTCTCTCTCTCTCTCTCCCTAATATCATATACTAATTTACTTATAAATTAATATATTAAAATATTATATATTAATAAACAATAGATTAATTATGTGAAAATTTAGTTAGTGAATTTACTTACTAAAATCGGATATCTGATTTTTGTTGTACAATTTTCAAATTTCAAATTTTGCCTCAGGAATGCTTTGGGATTTGGCTTGGAAGTGACAAGCCTAGAAAGTCAACTGAAAAAATGTGTTTTTCAGTATTCATTGATTTTCTAGACTTTACATTGGTGGTTGACGAATTTTTTTGTAGCCAAAATTGATAAAACGAAAAGGGTTTTTTAAGGATATTCTCAGCTTTCCAACAATATAAGGCTTGTCTTATTTCAACTTTAATAAATAATCATTATTTATTTTCTAATTGAATTCTGACAATAGTCCTGATTGAAAAGCACTCATAACTTTTAAACGATATAACATTTTTTGAATTCGAAACATGCATCACATCCTATTCTTCATCTACTATAGGGAAAAGTTAAAAAAAATAAAATCATAAGGTTTTGACCAAGTTAAGGTGGTTAGACATGGGAGTTTATGAATTTCTGAAAAGTTGTAGTAAAAAATTCATAAAAAATTATTTACTTTATAAAAAATTATAAAAAAAATATGTGTCACATCCAGACATGAGTCTAATACTTATATTATAAATATTATAAAAAAATATTATGATTTGATTGTGATTAGGGTGATCAGACATACATCTACTTCTTATCTTTTTCCTGAAATTTTAGTACCACTGCATTGAAATTTAAAATTTTTATCAAATAGGATTTTTTTTTTCAAAAAACAACTAGTATCTTAGAAACTACATTCAATTTTCTATATATTCTCTTCTTACATATTTTAAAAATAATGTTCACAACTTATTCAAATTTTCATGTCAAGTTGCATAACTCTAATTTTCTAAATTTCATTGCCACTTAAGGGCCTGTTTTGGCACACCATGATCCTACACATACCCAAATATATTATTATTATTATATTATATTAATATATATTCTATTATTATATTTTTACAATAGCAGTCATTTGAATGAATATTTTTATAAAAAAAAATAGAGCATTTTCGTCGTAATTTTGACAAACCCCTTAAATCATCCGATGAAGTTGTCGTATGCACGATGAAATTTTTGTCGTAAAGGCTTGCTACACATCATTGAAATTGTGATGAACAACCACAAAATTTTGACGAGTGCGTTATATGCGCAACGACGTTTTCATCACAATGACATGTTCAATATCATCATAATTGCAACGATATACTACAAAATGTTTGATGAAGTCACTATATGCACGACGATGTTTAAGTTGTAATATATGCTCTACATTGTCGAAATTGTGATGGACCTTTGTCACTTTTTCGACGATCAATAAGAGACATTTTGCAATCTTTGTGATTTTTTTCGTCGCAAGACGGACAAAGTTTCCATCGCTTTTCCGACGTAAACCGATCGCATTTTTTGGTGGAATTTTCCAACGGCTCTTTGTTAGGGTTTCAATGAATTGTGTTGCTTCGGAAAAATGATGAAATTTTGGTGACGAATTTTTTGTGGGTCTTTCGTCGGTTTTTTGATGAAAGTTTATCAAATTTTCAATAAACATTCATCGAAAATTAGTGCCAAATACAGTCATGATTGTAACCTGATTGTATCCCTAAATGAACCTTGACCCCAAGCTTTATCTTAAAATATTGACCCTAATACTAATCCAAACACTAACCCTAACAATAAATTTCTCCTAATCATAACCCTAACCGTAATCCTTATCGAACCCCAACCTTGATTAAATAATAACTCTAATTTAACCCTAAAGGTTCTAAGATAAATCCTAGAGTTAGGGTTAGGGTTATTAATGTGTTAGTATTAGTTTATAAATCTGGTATTAATCATAAATATTTAATATAAGAATCTTTTCATAGAAATCTCTTTAATAGGTTTGCAAGATAAATACATCATTACTTTTGTATTTTTGGGTTCAATAAGTTGTATTATTCTTTGAATTGAAATAATTAATCATATAGTATATCAATAATCAAATCACTATAATATTTTCAAAACTAAAATTGTAACTCTAGTTGAACCCTAAACCTAAATTAAGTTTGATCCTAGTTGAATCCTAAGCCTAATTGTAACCCCAACCTAAACCCTTTTTTAAACCCAAACCCTAATTAAATAGTAATCCTAAATGAACACTAATTTTAAACATCAAATCCTAACCTTTATTAAATCTTATAGTTCTGATTAATATGAAAAACATGTTTTAAGGACCCGAAACCTTTAACAAAGGAGTTTATAATAGTTCATCAAAAAGCATCCAGAAGAACTAAGAACAACTTACAAAATGACTGGCAAAAAGGCCAGTATATCAAAAGGATAGCAAATGAAAGAAACAGTAAAGCAGAAAAACCACATAAAACACAACACAACTATAAAGACTTAAGGAGATCCACTGCCTTATTGACCAGTTGGTCATAGTTAGCCGTTGCAGCTTTGAGTTCTTCCAAGTCCTTGTTTGGCTTCTTCTCCTTCTTTTTACCTCTAGTCTTAGTTCTGGGTCCTTGCACTTCTCCCGTGCCTTCTTATACTGATACTAATGTATGTATCTAAAATTAATTTTACCAATTTGAAACATAAATGTGATTGCACTATTCAACATAAACGAAAAAATCAAAAAACCAAAAAGATGTCATATTAACATGGAGAAAACCTTTCCAAAAAAATCCACTAGAGAAAGAAGGAAACTTTATATTATTAATGTTTAAAAGGTAGATAATGATAATAATAAACTTCACTTCTCTAACCAAATCTAGCAACATTCAGATACATGCAAACAACTCATACAAGACTAGTATAACATTACTCCAATCAATAGAAAACTGGGAGAGAAAAACAATAGATGTTTCTCTAAACAAGAAGCAATCACCTTTCACCTTTAAATCTTGGGTGCCCAAAGGATGTCTCTTTATATCCCAATGTGTATGCATAAGAGAGTAAATTTTATCCATTTTGACTCATCCTTATCACCATTACATGTTCACCTCCTAAAAATATAATTATGATTTTCCCTAAAGTACATATTTAATATTTTTCTCTCATGTCTTAGGGAACATGGAGATATATGAATGACATAGAATTTGCAAGTTTAATCCCATCTTATCCTAACAACTATCAAGCTACAATGCACTTTCATTTTTTACCATTATAAAATCAATTTTTAAAAGATAATAAGGTCATTTGAACTTGACTCTTACCTCTACAATCCTAAACCATGAGAGATAAAAAAACATGCATGCACTCTTGGATTTATCAAACCACCATAAAAATATGGCCATGATATCTACAGGGTTGAGGAGGTAGGATTGTATAGTTTTCTAGTGTGTAAAAATTAAAAATAAATTTAGCAATTATTTTGATTCAATATTCTTTAATTTTTAGAAATTAATAATCCATCAATTCATGAAAAACTATAGTTATTAATATGGATAACCAAACCCTAGTCAACAAACTCCTACATCAATTCCTTGACATCCTCTTGAGAAGAAAGAAAACCTAATAGGTTAAATTAAAAATAATAAAAGAGAACTCTAAACATTGATCAATAGGTTGAGAATCTAAGTGGAACTAGCATCCATCATTCAACCCTTGACACTTCATTGAAGCTATCATATCTCATATAGCTTATGTGTCTGGCCAAATTAACATGTGGCCATGAGTTTGTATAAGGAAAGATCTAACTTATTTAGACCATATTTCTCATTTCAGTTAGCTTTCATTAGATTATATATAAAAAAATTTACAATATTTTTCATAATTATTGTTTAAATATCATACTTTTCTCCAATATTGTGCATTATGCTAATTAAGGATTATTTTGAGAGCAAATTTGCATATTCTAAAATTCATCCCAAAGTCACTCTAGCTTCTTCACTCAATGTATAATTTATCTGGTTTCACAAATATGCAAAGGTTACGAGATGGAGTGGAAAAGCTAACAAAATTAGACAACTTAACTTTATGTGGTTGACATAAGTTGAGGGAACTTTCTTCCAGATTAGAAGGTCTTAATAATCTAAAAAGGTTGTACAATAAATTGAAAGAGTTGTCCCAAGACTCTAGGAAACCTAGCAATTTGACAACTTTTTAAATATACTAGACTACTCTACATTAAGTGTTTTACCATAAAACTTTGGCTAGCTCAAAAAAGTAGAAAATTTAGTATTAGCCCACTATACTAGGTTAGAAGAGTTACCTGAGTTACCTTCAGACTTTGGCTAGATCAAAAATTTAAAAAAAGTTAAAATTGAGCTATTGTTGAAGGTTAAAAGAATTCACATTAAGCTTTAGGGATCTCATAGAGATGGAGATAAATTTGATTGGTTGTTCATCAAAATTAAAATATTTATTGTCAGATAATATTAAAGGAAATAATTGTTCTAAGAGGGATGTAATTAAATATCTTCTAATAGAAATATTTCATATTAATGTGGCCTAGTTTAGTGTAGTTCCTCTCCATGCCTTGCTTCAGGTACATGCTACTTTGATTTGTTAGACTATGTTTGATTCATTTTGTATGGTTCATTTCAGTGATCAATATGAATGATTACATTCACGCGATCCATGTTGTTAGACTATGTTATGTTGCTTATGTATTTTAGGACTGTGATTATTGTTATATTTCATTGAGTTGGATATTGATGTTAGAATTGAGATACTTATGAGATGGATTTTATTTTGATGATTCATTATGATGCAAAATGTGATGTAAATTTATATTCTCATGATATCATTTGATTATTGATGATATGTGACTTGGAAGAGTTGCCTCCAGAACTTGGGCAACTTAACAATTTAACACCATTGCTAATATATGGCTACTATCCACATATTTTGCACACCTTAAATAACAATGAGTATTCCCAATACGACAGTTATGGGATGCTTAAAGGTCTTAGAAATTGTTCACCTTTGAAAAAAGTTACCTTCAGGCTTTAGGTAGCTTAAAAATTGAAGAGTGTTAGATTTGAGTTGTTGTTCTATGTTGGAAGAGTTGCCTTCATATTTTGGGCAACTTAAAAAATTATAAGAGTTAAATTTTCATGAGTCTTTTGGATTATACGAATGGCCATTAAACTTTGGGGATCTCAGAGAGCTGAAAAGAATAGATTTGAGTCGTTGTTCCTCAAAATTAAAAGAATTGTTACATCTGATAATATTAAGGAAAATAATTGTATTATCGTGGACGACGAAGAAAAGTCATAATAATTTAACTAATTGCCCCTTAATTTATCTTTTGAGAGGGCTTTCCATTGTTTATAAAATTTGTAATATAAGGTTTGTGATTTTTTTAGATGGCTTTCCACTTTATTTTAGTTAAATATTATTTTCTATTAAATTTTTATTTACTTTTTGGTTAGTTTAATTAAAATTTATTTTAAATTTAAACCATATATATAGAGAGAGTATCTCTTTTAGTTAAAATAAAAAGTATAGTACAATTTGTTGTATCATCAACTATAAATATAACTAGCACTTGCACTGAAAAGAGATGCAATGGTTGTGTCACTGTAATTTATATAGAGTTCTCAAAAATTAATGGTAAATAATTATTTTATTTTTATTTGAAAAATCTAAGAAAGATATCTCGAGAGATATCATATTATGAAAACATTTAATATTAATAAATAATAATAAAGAGTTTGTTAGTTATGAGTTTAAAGTGAAATGGTTGAATAAATCATTTAAAGTATTTGAAAGAAATTCTAGAATGTAATGGACAACATAGATGAACAAAATGCATATATCACTGACTATACATTTTGATAATTATAGTCTTAAATATTTATGTGGTAATAATAACTCTTAGAAAACATCTATTTGGGTTTAAAATCATTTCAAACCAAGTTACATCTTCAACTATCATCATTGGTTTGGACAATTATAATGATTGATTGTCTATTTCAAAAAGAAATTACCAAAAGTGGGTCTATAAAATTTGTATTGTAGAATAGAAAGTTAGTTCTCAATGACATAGATAAATTTCTCAATAAAACAATTTGAATATTAAACTCAAAGTTGATAGAAATTTAGATTAAGAATTAAAACATATTTTGGTCAAATAACTCGAAAGATCAACAAAATACAAGTATGAAATAAAGAAACTCCACATAATATTGATGCGATTAAATGTGATTATACTTGAAACACAAAAGAAAATCTTAATTAAAAAATTAAAACACATTTCTGATTAAATTTAATTATGCTGAAGACTTTATTCAAAAATTAAAATGCATCAAGATCAAATTTAAAAATATTTACCCTTGAAACATGTAAAAATAGCTCAACCTCCCCCAACAAAATTAATATTTTATTTTATTCATGATAAATAATTAATAAACAATTTATCATATTTTATTTGATTTCAACTGATAAACAAATTTATTTAAATAATCATCTAATACTTAAGTGAATTTTTAGTTGATTTTTTTTTTAATTATCCCTTAACTCAACTAATTGCGGATACCCAAATCAATATTCCACTTGAACACCGCTTCCAATTATGAAGCAAATGTGTGAAGATTAATTTTTTTTGAAATCAGTAAAATTTCATACTTGACCAGGATTTAGTTTTACAAAATACTCATTACTTGGGAGTATCTTTAATTCACTCCAACCAACTGGTATGAACAGAGTGGCACAGAATGCACAAATTGTCTATGCAAAGATTCGATGGTATTCAATAATAAATTTTAAAAGCAGAATACAATTTTTTAATTTTTAAATAATTAGTAAATAAGGTCAACAGCGCATTTGAACTTGACATACAGCTAAACCTTTATTGTCTTTTCTCATCTGTTGAGTGCAAGCCACGTACAATGCACCAATTTATACATATTTTAAGGTCAACGGAGGGGACACCCTTTGTCGTTCTTCCTTGAGGTGATCCTAGTACAACTACTAGGGGACACGACCCACAAAAAACGATGAAAGGATGGCATGAAATTATTGAATTTATAATTTATTGTGCTTCCTAATTGACCTTTTCAGCCATACCCTGTTATAAAATAAAATTTAATAATCAAAGTTGATATTAAAAAAATATATATCTAACATAATCTAATGGTGCAACCTTTTTTTCAATTCAAATCAAAATATTATATTTTATATTTTTACTAATTTTTAAATCCAACACAACATCCTTTCATGGCTAGAGATTAAAATTTTGAAAAATATCCTCACAAACAAAAGAACAAGAACTATAAGAGAACCCATAGACCCATAACACCAATGGGCACAAGTAAAGGACTAGCAAAGGCGAGGGTGGTAATAGCCATAGTAGTGGTTGCCATTGAAGGAGGAGCAAGAGCCATTGGAGAGGGTGCTAGATCCATTTCAAATAACTTTCATGATTATAATATTTTTGTGAATATCTTTTTATTTGTTATCGTCTTTAGAGCTAGGGATTAAGGAGCATAGAAAAAGTGATAAGAACCCTATTCTACATGAGGGTTTAATCATCTTAATTATGTAGTATGTTACTTGGCCCTTCCATCTCCCTCGAAGGGGAATGGCCGAAAGAATGTTTCGCATCCTTCGATTGAAAATGAGGAGCTGAGGTTTGATACTAAGAATAAATTAGATATGGAACACGAGATGAAGATCCAAATGAAGAGGACTAGAGTATAGAGTCAAGAGTGCCTTCTTCCCAAGATAACGAAGCCTGCCCCCCAAACTGTGAAGAGTAAGAGGAAGATAAGAAAGAGGGTAAATGTGGGTGAGTTGGGTTCTAGGGGTCAAGTTATAAGGGAAGGTAAGATAAAGAAAAGTGGGAAGGTGAATGCGAATGACTCAGTTTCCAGAGGTCCAGTTTCAAGGGACGAGATTTCTACTGGCAAGCAAATCCTAGGGGACAAGGAGGATCACAACCCTAGTGTGGAAGGCCATGACAATTTTGATAAAGGTAGTTTGGGGAAAGACCATGAAGACACTGGTAATGGAAACTTGGGGGCACACTTTTCTCCTTCATCCGCTCCTTTGGGTGGTGAGGAAAGAGCTTCTTGTCCCCCATTTCCTAAACATCTATAAAAAGGATTCCTCATTACTAACTTTGAAAGAGAGTCCACTCAAGTGAATTGCTTGGCATTTTCAAGGAAATAGTTGTGGGCCAATTCAAAATGTCCAAGTGGCAGTTTATTTAAAATTAACCATATCAATGTAAACATCTGTTCCATAAAGAGAAAAATTGAAGCTCTTGAAAGAAGAAATTGTAGATCTAGGATAGAGGGAGATGAGAAAAAGATGCTGATGATTTTAGAAAATGTTGCTAAGGATGTTTATGTCCTAAAACTGATTGTTAGGGGGAATATTGGTGTGTTGGAGGAAAAGACAAAAAACATAAAAAATAATCTGATTAATCTAGTCAGTATGAGTTACAGGAGTATACATAGCAGTGTTGAGAACATAAAGACCCTAGTGGGTAAATGGAAGAAGATGCAGGTTTCTAAGTCTTTTGATAATACTTGCAATGATTTGGATAATTTTGATAAGGATAAACAAATTTTAGATGAGAATGGACTGTGTGCTCACACCTGGGGCAACCTTAAGAAGATTGCAAAGCAAGCTAGGATGGATCTTAGTGATATAAAGAATATGGATCAGATTCTTGACTAGCTGGAAGTTGAGGTAGTGGTAGCCCTCGAAAACCTCTGTTAGTGTCTTGTGGGTTTTCTTTTTGTTTTCTTGTGTTGGTGTCTTTCTTTGTTTTGTGTTTTTGAGTTTGTGTTGGGTGTTGGTTTCCCATTGGTTGTCGATTGGTTGTGAGTATCCTTATGGCAGCATTTTGAATTTTGTAAAAAAGGTTTTGAGTCCCTTCAAAACATGTTTTACCATTAATAAAAAACTATAAGTAGCATAAATTGCTTAAATAATTATTTATTTTATCAAGAAATATTAGCTTCAAGTTATTTTATTTACTTATAAAGGACGATGATAGGATCCTTCCCCCAATGAATTTAGTGGAATTGATACCCTTTAATCTTTAGTTCACAAAGAGTTTTAATTAAAGGTCTGTACATCCATATTAGATAACTAAATAATTTTAAGGATTTAAGATCAATTTTAATTTCAACATTCTTTTCAACTTTACTTGCATTTAAAATTGGGTTAGATCTTGAATTACAATTAGTAATATCAAAAAAATTAGTTTTATGATGTGTCATGGAATTTGGATTCTCAATGTAGTAAAAAATAGTATATTATTCAATGGTACTTTTCTTCTTTTAATCATGGGAAATGATAATTCAAGTATGTCATGTGGATGATGATAAATGATAATTTTGTTAATGTGTATTTTGAGTTTAAGCCCAAAAGTAGTTAATGATATAGATAGTTTTACCTTACCACAACTAAGCCTAAAAGCTTCAAGTTATGGAATGAAACTATAGAAATTATGCAAAAAGACGAAACTACAATGTATTATACAAATTACAAAGATTGGACCAAATGAAACTCAATACGAATGTATCAAACTTGAAATCATAGAATTTACAAGTGACTTAATGGAACCCAAATAAAATGTCTCAAGCTAGAAATCATAGAATACAAATCATGATGTCAATTAACAATAATCATACATTTAATTATAAATTTCTTTTTATTATGTTGAGGGATGTCATTAATATTCTAATTCTCTTGCTAGATTAGAAAGTAAAGAAGAGTTTATTCACTCTTATTAAGAGTCAAAATCATTTTTTGATCTGATCATGAGCTTATTCTCATCGTTAATTCACATTTCTTATGATTTGATCCAGGTAGTTTTGTAGAATTGTAGGTAGTGAGGTTGGAGTACTTAACATGATGAAATCATGATTAACTTCAATTTCACAAGTTACATCTTCAACTATCATCATTAGTTTGAATAATTATAATGGTTGATTGTATAGATTTTTAAAAAATCACCAAAAGAGGGTCTATCAAATTTGTGTTGTTGAATCAAACGTTAGTTGTCAACGATATAGATAATTTTCTTGATAAAAAAATTGAATATTTAACTTAAATTTCATAGGAATTTAGTTTAAGAATTAAAACATATTTTGGTCAAGTAACTCCAAAGATCAACATAATAACAAGTGAAAATATAGAAATTTCATATAATATTGATGTGATCAAATGTGATTATACTTAGAGTACACAAAATCTTAATTAAAAAATTAACAGATATTTTGATTCAATTTAAATGTGATTATATAGTCAAAAATTAATTAAAAAATTAATATACATTCTAGTCAAAATAAAATTAATTATACTTGAAACATAAAAGAAAAAGTTAAGGGGCAGTTAAAGGGAATCCTGGGTCAGTTGGGTGTCGGGGAGTGGCTAGGAATCATATGCGTCTGTTGGTTTCTACGATGGCGCTCCCTCTGGGCACCCAGTCCAACCACTTTGCGGAGGCCAGCGCTGCCCACATTGGGCTACACATGGCTAAAAGAGAAGGTTTTAGAAAAGTCTGGCTAGAGTCTGACTCACTAAACACTACCAATTGTCTGAATGGGCGCACGGATCCTAGCTAGACGATTGCTAATCTGATCAAGGATTGTCGAGATATAATAAATGAGTTGGAAGAATTCAAAATTTTGCACATCTTTCGGGAAGGCAACAAAGCGACGGATCTACTGGCCAATATGGCAGTGGGCTACGTGGTGGCTAAATGGTGGAGCAGTAGGGATTCATTCCCAAAAAACTTGTGTGATCTGGCTTGTGATGATTCCACCCACTTGAGGTAATCAATGAATTGTAATCATGATTTGATTGAGTTGTTGGGGAAACGGTTGCTTTTTGTTTTCCCTATTCGAAGATCTAGAAACTTCCCTTGTGCCTAGATTTTCTATCTAATTGTGTGGCCCATTTCCTGCTACTGTTCAGAGACTTTTTTGGTGTGGCCCATTTCCTGCTACTATTTGGAGACTTCTCTGGTGCAACCCATTTCCTGTTGTTTGGCGACCCGAACCATTATGGGTGGGGACAAGAACGTGCAAGAACCGCCTACTATTGAGAAATGGAAGAAAAACAAGGAGGTGTGGCAAGAAATCATTAATGGGGGAATTGTCCCCTTCTTGGAAAGACTCCATGGCCCTTCTCCTCTACTCAAGGAAACCTTTGTCAATGGGTGGAAGAAAGGGGCTCTAAGGGCTTATGGTGTTGATTACCAGCTGGACGAAACCCTGGTGGCGACAATTACTGGTCTGGTGATGAATGGCAGAAGGTTCTATAGAGATAGGAAAACATGGGAGGAAGACTTGGTGAATTTTTTCGATAAAGACAAGGAGCGCTCAAGAGTTAACAAAATGGATGATGGTGGCTACAACAAGAAAAATCTTATGGCTCCCTGGGCGGACATGGTTGAGTTCATCATGAGGTATATTATGCTTGATGGCAGATATGCCAGTATCTTTTCCTACCATTTTGAACCATTTTAGGCATGGTAAAATCATTTCTATTCCTTTCTATCTGGCCTCCTCTTTAGAAGGGCTATCTGAGAAAGGCCAACATACTAATATTTAGGAAATCTCTGACTCGGAAATGGATTTGAAGGATAGTGGGGGTGCCATTCCTTTTGATGACCCTGATTATAAGCAAGTGGAAGAAGGTGAGATGATGGTCACCCCTGGTACGTTTAGTAGTAAGAATCCCCCTAGATGGGCGGCCAACAAATATAAAACTACTAGCAAGTTGATTTCTAAGGTCGAGCCTCTTTCTAAAAAGAAGAAGCTTGCGACTAAGGACTATGGTCCGAAGACTTCGGACCAAGAAATTAAACTGGACATTCCTATCAACGTCCTGAAGTCAAAGCAAGGGATCATGCCTAAAGAAACGGACAGTGGGTACAGAGGAATGGTACTCCGATGAACCTGGTGATGGAAGCAACCAGAAGCCAGAAGAGCTGCTAGAAGGGGGTGGAGAGAGAAATTGATACCTTCAAAGTGGGGGTTAAGGAGATAATAGCTATCTTTATAGCTTTGCCAGAGCCTAGCAAAATTGAGAAGCTCATGATTATGACCCAGAAGCTCTCCCAAGATATCGAGCTTATGAAATGCAACCATGAACAAAGAATTAAAAAGGTGGAACAGTCTATGGTGGAGATAAAGAAAAACCTCAAGAACCTGGTCAACATAAGCAAGGACGCCATGAATAATAGTATGGAGGGGCTCAAAAAGATCAATGTCATGGTTACGGAGTACAGATCCATTCACAGTGAACCTAAGAAATATCGTGGAGGTGAAGACATTGTTGTTGGAGGCAACAAAACCACAGGCCCTAGTTCCAGGACCAGAAGCAAGAGCAGCAATAAGGGCACCTCCAGATTCATTATGGAAGATCTGGAGGAAATCAATAAGATTACCATCCAGAAGAACAAGGAGTTGGTGAACTCTCTTATTTGAGTGTTTTTGTTTTGATGTCTGTGACTCTTTTACTTTCATCTCTGTTCTAGGGTGCTCCCCTATTTTGCTGTTGGTTTCTATATGTTTGGCGGATGGTTGGCTTTTGTAAAACTTTTGGTTTTGGGTCCATGTAAAACCCGTTTATCTTTATCAAAAACTTAAGTTCCCCAGAAAATTATTATTTCTTTTATAATTGATCTATAAGTAGCAAAAAAATTTATCATATTTTATTTGATTTCAACTGATAAACAAATTTATTTAATTAATCACCTAATGTCTAGGCAAGTTTTTAGTTGAAATTTTTCTTAATTATCCTTTAACTCGATTAATTGCAGATACCCAAATCAATATTCCACTTGAATACTGCTTCTAATTATGAGACAAATGTGTAAATATTGTTTTTACACCAAAGGCATCTCTTATTTAAGAAGGGAAACCTCAAATTCAAAATCAATAGTTCATGTTTTTCAATAGACATGCAAGACGATTGAAATGCGTTTGACCGTTAGATTCTACTTGTTTTTTCGATGATCGTTTTGTTTTGCTCACTATTTTTGTCATTTCTTTCTATTTTTTCTATCCCCCTAATTCATATTTTTTATTTTCCGCCTTCTATGATATGCTTTGGTAGGGTCTTGTACATCTTTGTCAAACACACACTAAAAAAACACTGCTCTAATGTAGAATCCATCTTCCCCTAGTATTATTGGTAGCTATGTTTCATTAATGAATTTTTTTATGAGTTTGCACACTTTTGTAGCTCATTTTTTCAATTCGGTGATATTGACATGTCAACATTTGCCCCTATGTGTAATTATTTTCATTATCTTAGATAGCTATTAATATACTCAACATATATTCATCTTTGAAGACTTCATTTCTAGTGTACAGTGTTGAGATGTGAATTAAATATTTATTTTAAATTAAACATTTTTCATATTAATTTTTTACTGTTGTTTTAAATTAAATACTTTGTAAGTATCTCTTAGAATTTATTATTATGCAAATTATAGTAATGGATAATATAATATTATTGATTGAGTTTCAAATATTTTTTATTAAATTTATTATAATCATTTAAATTTATTAAATATTTTTAAATTCTTATTTTTGTTCTTAAAAAATATTTATTGTAATTGAAATGTTTGAAAATAATACTATATTATTTAGATTTAAATAACATTTATTTGTAATGAGATGTTCTTGTTCTTAGTTTAATAATATGGTGTTAGGGCCTTGGACTTACAAGTCTTTGGATGTGGACATAGACAGAGGTAACACATAAATCCATATTAATAGGAAAACTTGGATCAAATGATGAATCATGAGAGGTCATTTCTAAGTTTGTGCTAACCTTATGTGAGTTAGGGATATAAGATTATGTAAAAAATATTGGCTATATTTGTAAAGGTGTAGAAAAAGTGAGATAAATAAAACCATTGTAAAGATCTAATATCTTGGTATGATATAAATGCATTCATCTATAAGATGTTATGATCTTTGAGTTGATGATTAACAATTAATGATGATTTCACATGTAATGATGCATTTATAATCCCATCATAATAATTGTGTAATTGTTCTATGTTAAGATTTATAATATCAATGCTCAATATGTAGAATCATAAGTTAATATTTAAAACAACATTGAATGAGATATGAGAATCTCATAAGTGATCATCAATGTGAATATTATAATCATATAGAGAAGAGTTTTGGGAAGAATAATTATCCATAGATTAACATGAGATGTGAAGGAATGATCATTACTATGCTCATCATTGTGTAGATATAAATAAAACACATTCAAAGTAAATGAATATGTGGAGATAGGATTATGATGACATATAAACTATGTGTCACTATGAAACATAGTAATGTCATAAAATGAATCACATGATAAATACTTTCTTAAGGTGCTCCCATCATTTTTATAAATTATAAGAACATTTGTGGAAGGTATAGATAAAATTTAGAGGCATATCTAACATACAAAGGTATACATTAATCATCTCAATGAGGGATGAGAAAGATAATACATGGTAAGATAAAATCTAATATAAAAATCCACAAAGTAGTCAGGGAACAAGCTCCTATCTGTATCTTGATGATAAGATATCTTAGGGTGGAAGGCTAGAAAAGAGATAATCATACTGTAATCCTACCTTAATTTGAAATGAATAACTAAATGTATATCGAAATCCTAAGAAATTTAAAATTAAATGAAAAATAGAGATGTTAGATTTGAGAAACTCTAATGTTGATTATTCATTCTACTAAAGATGCACTATGCAACATATCTACTACATATATGAATTTCAAATAAATTATATTATTATTATATCTCATCTTTTAAATAATGTAAATTACTAAATTTATTTTCAAAATAATATTAAATTTATATTTAAATTACTAAATTTATTTTCAAAATAATATTAAATTTATATTTAATTAATATTATCTATAAAATATATAATTTATCTAATATTAGCTTCAAGTTATTTTTTTTACTTTAAAATTGTTTTATTTTAATTTAGAAACATTTTTTATGTAAAAAGGTGTAACTAAAATGAAAACAAGGAGTGAAGTGTAATAGCACAATCATGTTAACAAAAAAATAAAAACTATAAAATGAATCTTAAGTAAGAAAATAAATAAATGAAATCACTCTTAAATAAATAAATTAAATACAATAACTCTTTAGCAAATATTAAAAAAAAAAACATTTTACTAAATAAAATAATTCTAAGAAACATACATTAACTCTTAAACATATAAAATAATTCAAGATTTATGCTTATAGACGTGTTTAAGGTATCTATGTTATTATTATTTATTACATACATTAATACAATTTTTTTTGCTTTCTTAATTTAATTTTTTGAAAAAACTACCATTAATTATTTGAATAATTCTTTTTTGTAAAATTTAGTAAATTTATTATATATTTATATGTTATTTAATAGTTTCATTTTTTAAATATTAATATAAATTTTTAAAATTTATTATTTTTATATTGAAAAATAACTAACAACTTTCATACTAAATAACATTATATTATAATATATGTATTATTTATTATTGACAATGTAATGTATATGTTCAATCGACCCTTGGTCTTTTGGTGAATTTGAATGGTTTTGAACGATCCCGCCATAAATCAAGTCTTGCTGAGTGCACAAGGCTCTAACACCATAAAGAACGATGATAGAATCTTGCCCCCAATGAATTTAGTGGAATTGATACCCTTTAATCTTTAATTCACAAAGAGAATTAATTAAAGTTTCTTTATCCATATCAGATAGCTAAATAGTTTTAAGGATTTAAGATCAATTTTAATTTCAACATTGTTTTCAACTTTACTTGCATTTAAAATTGGGTTCTAAGATCTTGATTTACAATTAATAATATCAAAAGAATTAGTTGGTGGTTTATTTAGAAAAAATCATCAAAAGAAAATCACTTAGTTTTATGACGTGTCATGGAATTTGGATCCTCAATGTAATAAGAAATAGTAGATTATTCAATGGTACTTTTGTTTTAATCATGGGAAATGATAATTCAAGCATGCCATGTGGATGATGATCAATGATAATTTTGTTAATGTGTATTTTGAGTTTAAGTACAATAGTAGTTAATGAAAGAGATAGTTTTACCTTACCACAACTAAGCCTAAAAACTTCAAGTTATGGAATCAAACTATAGAAAAGGGGCAGGAAGAAAAAACTACAATGTATTATAGAAATTACAAAGATTGAACCAAATGAAACTCAAATAGAATGTATCAAACTTGAAATCATAGAATTTACAAGTGACTTAATGGAACCCAAATAAAATGTCTCAAGCTAGAAATCATAGAATGCAAAGATCATGACGTCAACTAACAATAATCATACATTTTATTATAATTTTTTTAAAATTATGTTTAGGGATGTCATTAATATTTTAATTTTCTTGCTAGATTCAAAAGTAAAGAAGAGTTTATTCACTCTTATTAAAAATCAAAATCATTTTTTGATTTGATCATGATCTTAAACCATGGTTAATTCACATTTCCTATGATTAGATCCAAGGTATTTTTCTAGAATTGTAGGTATTAAGGTTTGAACACTTAACATGACGAAATCATGATTAACTTCAATTTCACAAGTTACATCTTCAACTATCATCATTGGTTGGTTGATTATCAAGATTTCAAAACAAATCACCAAAAGAGAGTCTATCAAATTTGTGTTGTAGAATAGAATGCTAGTTGTCAACGATATAGATAATTTTCTTGATAAAAAATGTAAATATTAATAATTCCAAAGGTAAACATAATAACAAGTATGAAATATAGAAACTCCATGTAATATTGATGTGATCAAATGTGATTATACTTTGTGCATGCAAGAAAATCTTAATTCAAAAATTAAAAGACGTTTTGATTCAATTTAAATGTGATTATACACAAAACTTAATTTAAAAATTAATATACATTTTGATCAAATTTAAATTTAATTATACTTGAAACATGAAAAAATAACTTCCCCAACAAAATTATTATTTTCTTTATAGAGAATAAATAATTAACAAATAATTTATTATATTTTATTTTATTTCAATTGATAAACAAATATATTTAAATAATCACCTAACACCTAACGTTTATCAGTTTTCAATTAATTGCATACGGGAATCAATTTCCACTTGAATGCTACTTCTAATTATGATACAAATGAGTGAACACCTTTTTTTAATTGGTAAACTTTAGATTGTTTAATTGTGAGCTCTACTTCAAAAATATTCTAAAATCTAAAAGTAATTTATTAGGGCAGGTCTCATGCAGCTACTTAGCTTATTTTGGCTAGCAGCAATTTGTGGAAGCGGTGGTCCATGGATAATAAAACTTGCTGCTTGTTTTTTGAGCGGTCCTCTTAAATGAGAAATTCTTAAAAATATTTATTATAAATAATATTTTTAACAAAATTAAAAACAAATAAAAAAGAAAATTAAAAAATAATGAAGCCACGTATCCTTTTTTTTAATAAGCAATGACTGCTTATTTTAAGTCCCTCCTTTTTTTACAGCCTATTTTCAAAAGATTTCAAGTTTTCCTTTGAAGAAAATAGACTTAATCACATCCTATGATAAGAAGAAACCTTTTTCAGAGTTGATGTATACATTCATTGCAGTTTATAAATCTAGCTAGATTTGAAACCCATAGCCAAAACTTCAGAACAAATTGACCCTTTCTAGTCCATATGCACAAAGAGAACTGATGACCAGATTATTTCATACTTGACCAGGATTTAGTTTTACAAGATACTCCAACCAACTGGTATGAACAGAGTGGCACAGAATGCACGATTTGTCTATGGAAAGATTCGATGGTATTTAATAATAAATTTAAAATGCAGAATACAATTTTTTAAATTTTTAAATAATTAAAAAATACGGTCAATAGTTCATTTGAACTTGACATACAACTACCCTTCATTGTCTTTTCTTGTCTGTTGAGTGCGAGCCACCTATATTGTGCCGGCTGTTTCGACATTCCAGACTTCAATCTTGGACAATCCCCCAATTTATACATATTTTAAGGTCAATAAAGGGGACACCCTTTGTCGTTCTTCCTTGTGCCGATCCTGGTACAACTACTACACACGGCCCACAAAAAGATGAAAGGATGGCAGGAATCTATCGAACTCATAATTAATTGTGTTTCTCAATTAACAGTTTCAGCCATGGCCTGTTATAAAAATCAGATCTGAAAGAGGGGAATGACAAAGAGAAAAGCCCTTCTTAGCTATTCTGCTGGATTCATCTTCTCTAACAACGAAGATAACAGCACTTAGATTTTATTTCCTCACTATTAAGATGGCCAAAATTTTCAGTTCTTTATGCTGCTGCTCTTGCTGCAGTTCTCCTCCACAGCCTATTCAACAACCACAACCCATCTCTACTTCTTCACCTCCTCAACACCAAACCATTACTAATACTGAGCATTCCACCATTACTGGGCCTTCACAACCTTCTGCAGAAGAGGCCATTGCCACTATGTCTGACTTTAAGGATTTTCTACAGAAGTTCAATGATATAACCCAGATTGAGGCTCTAATTCCAATTTTAGAAGAGCTATTGAAGATCGCGGTAAGTTATCTACACATGTTTTTATCTTGTATGATAGAAATTTATGCTATTCTATATTTTTAATATCGTTTGCCTAACAAGTAGTTAATGCTATACTGAGTCTAAATATGCTTTGTCCAATACAGTCGGAAGAGAAGAGTGATGATGGAGGATCTAGTTCAGCAGCAGGCTCTTATATCCAAGATGGCCAAAGAATCCTGGAGATGCTAGATACACGCATTGGCAAGCATCCTGTAACGGTAAATTTCCATTTCAGAACTATAAATTTAACTGGTGATAATATTCCTCTCTAATTTATTCTAGCCAGTTATAAATGGTTGGATGGCTGTAACTCTAAACATTTGAAAGATAAATTATACTTGATGGATTTTGATTGTCATATCTTGTATATTCTTGGATAATTTCTGTACAGAAAAATCCTACGGATAGCGTAATTGAAGAGATTGAAAAAGTTTGTATAGAAGTACTCAAAGGCTCGGAGAAAATTCCTAAAGTAGGAATGGCACTTTGTATGTTGGGATCTGTATTGGAGAGATTTAGTAAGATGTCTGACAACAAGAGTGAGTACATTGTAGTTTTGAAAAGGATGCTTAATCTTGGGAAGCAAATTCTGCAGTTGAATGAGCAAATTCCAGAGCAGAAGCAGAAACTAATTGAGGGAATTCAGTGCATTGTGGAAGGAAGCATCATGTGCATCTCCCAACTTGCAAGAGCCAACATTTTCAGGTCAGTTCAACAATTTGATGTATACAACTTCTGTTGCTGCAAGTAATATTTTAAACGACCTTTTAAGAAAAAACTACTTTTAAGCAAATTAAAACTTCAAAATTCTGATTGTTAATTTTTTTTCCTTTTTTTCCTCTGGATAATGTTGGATTGATTTTTCCTCATAATGCTAAGAGTTTGTAAGTGTAGTTCCTAGAACCATACTAGATAAGAGTTTGTGAATATAGTTCTCACAAATTTGAGTGAGCTAGATGATAGAACTATCCATTTTGAGTTGAAATTAGATATCATTGCTATTTGTTACATTCAAGTACTTACTGATTTATAGATCTTATTTCTTGCCAATGTATTCCTCTGAGAACCACTTCTACTTGTTCCCCTCCATTCCTCATTGCTTGTTTTTTCTTTTAACAGAAAAAAATAACTGCTTCATTAATGCTGCCATCATTTTCTTTAGGTTTATTCTTTCTTCTATTAGGATTTCTTCTATTCCTAGTTTTCCATGATGGTTTATATGTAAAATCCTCCTTTGTTGCACACCCCTTTACCCTTGTAACAAGAACATCATAATTTGGATTTTGATCACTCTTCTCACAAATCTGAAATTCATAGTCAAAAGGGTAATGGAGCTTTTCTACAACTCTTTCAAATTCATCTATGCAGAACCCCTTAAACGTTTTGTTATTGTTTGTAATGTTTATAAATTCAGGGAACACAAGATTTTTTTTTAAAAACTTCAATCGCCAAATGTTTATCTGATCTGCAGTCTGTCTGTACAGATAGTGATCCCTAGAACGGAGATCCCCAAAACCTTGTTTTGCCGGCTCTGCCCTCTAGAAAATCGTGTGTTCTCTGTTTTGCTAGCCTTGCCCTCTGGAGATTCGTGCATTCTCTGGTATTGATATTTGCGAATTGCCTCTGCAACCACCTGCAGTCCCAATCATCGAGCGCCAAAAAAAACTTTGCATAAATATTGTGGGTAAAAAATGTTAATTGGTTTACACAGCAAAACGAAAAAATCTGGAAATAAAAGTAAATTGTGATTGGCTGTCTAAAATTGGTTTAATCAATGTTTAATGCAGATCTCTCCCCTATAGTTCCTTGGCAGGAACTAATAATTTTATTAGGAGGAAAAGAAAAAAATCTTTTTCTATCATTTTCTTTTCCAAGGCAGAGATGGTCATCTTCTCTTCTTTGATGACTTACAGGATTTTCAACATGTCTTTACTCTGTTTTTTAAAACTAATATGAATTGATCAAATATGAGCCCTCCCAAAGATCTTAATTTCTGTTGTAGCTTTATCATACAAGTGCAACATCATTTTGGACCACTTCTAATGACGGTTTACATTCCTTTTCATTGCAATCTTTGAACTTTTCTATTATCTCACTATTATTATCAATATTTTACTCTTCTTCAAAGTAGCATTCCTCAACATCTTCATCCCACTCATCCATCTCCTCTAGCTGAAATGCTTTTCCAATCGCATTTAAGCATTGATAATTCTATTAACTCATCATGAGAGTTATTTTTTCCCTATTCTAGCAGTTCAATTCCTTGACTAATCTTAGATTTTATGGTTTTCCTCTTTGAAAACTACTCTTGCTGACAAGGGAGTATTTATTGTGACCATTTTTTCAACTTCTCACTCCTTCATTGCCTCTTACGTTTTTTTTGCTTGCTTTCTTATTATTGCTTGACTCATAGTACATCAATATCCACCATAACTCCTTCAACTAAAATTATAATTTTTATAGCTTCCTTTTCTAGTCTTCTATTTTCTTGTACCCTTGCCTTCGTCTTTTTTGTTATTTCAACTTGATTATTCTCTTTTTCACATCCTAATACGAACTCTTTTGCATCAAGAACCATAACCACTATTGCCCTCTAAACTCTTGGGAATTCTTATTATGAACTATCTATTCCCTATACCTAATATCTAATTGATACAAACAATGTTTCCTGATACAAGTTAGACTATAATCTAATTGTTAATGAATTCAAATACAACCTACAAATGAAAAAGAATCAATAACTACTTATGCAAATAATAACTTTTATTGTCTAATCTATACTCTATAACTTACAATGATTCTGATGTAGAATAATATATTATTACAATAAAAAAATAAATATATAACATTTATAATAATCCTTCAAACGAATATAAAATTAAAAAAAGTCATAAAACATATATAAATTTTTTTTTTTTTTAATTATGTCTCTAATCTATCCTCTCTCCCTCAGAAACTAAACAATGTATTTATATGTACTAAAGGCGCTTCCCCTAAATTCTCCTTGCTAATTCCCCTAATTCAATGGTAAGCTCATTTTTCTATCATCATTTGAATAGTTTTATTTGAACTGTTGCATGTGTAATTAATTAAATCCAAAAAGTTTGAGTTGAAAGGTAAAGAAGTGGATTGGTGCAATACAATAAAAAAGGATAAATTGAGATATAAGATTTCAACAGCCAGAGGCAAAAATTTAGAGTTCGTGTAAAGGTGTTTCACAATCAATTTGGGTTTTAGTTATAAGTGGCCTAAATAATAGAAGTCTTGTTTTTCTCTCTGGAATCATTATATGTCTCTGCGTTGAGGATCTATTCAATCAACATATTTAATGGAAATCCAATGTCTGGATTGTGTGAAGGTTTCTTACCGCTACAGTGAATGCCGATACTTTAAAGGCTTTTCAACTCAAAGTAGACCGCTTGTATGATGACATCCAATTATCGACTACAATTGCAATAGGGGAAAGAGTAACTGACATTGGGGACAGAGTGCCCAAGATTGCTTCACAATCTCGGAAAATCTATGCATACCAACCCAGAGGTAGGATATTTTTCAACTTCAATGATATTTTCTTAATATGTTTTGTGTTTGCCTCAGAGTTTGACTGAGTTTTTCCGTAAACTTTACAGTTGGAATTGAGAGGGCACAGGAAAGAGTAATTCAGCTTCTTGATTTGAATGCACAAGACCCAATACCAATTGTTGTGGTTGTCTATGGTTTCGGTGGGATTGGTAAGACCACACTCGCTGATGCCGTTTATGCCCACCTCAACCTCCAATCTTATAAGCATTGCAGAATTCATATGAATCAAGATTGTACCTACAATGATCTGAAGGGCCTCCAGCAACAGATTTTGTATGGATTGTTCCAAGAGAACTTGCAATTGAATAACTGTGACGAAGGCCAGGGAATTTTGCATTCATTTTTCACAAAGAATTCAAATCAACCTTTATTTCTATACATTGACAACGGTCTCAAAAGTACAGATCTCGAGCAACTTCTACCTAAAGGCTTGGGCAATTGCCTTCCACCGAAGAGTAGAATACTTGTCACTACTCGAAATCTCCATGAGACAGACATATTTGTCGGCAGGGATATTCAACGCCGACAATATGATGTGAATCCTCTTCCAGAGACGGAGGCTAGAAAACTTTTGTTGGACAAAGTTTCAGACTACAATGATGAAAATAATATAGCCAACCTCCTTAAGCTGTGTGGTGGTGTTCCGCTTCTACTAGAATTAGCTGGTTCACAATTGGCTATAAACAGGGGAAATACAAAGAATATAGTGTTAGAGATGCTTAAACAAGGAGAGAAGGTCAAGGAGAGAGATATAAGTGACCGCATGGTTGGTTTTGTGTATGATAGACTCTTGGAACCAGTTCAAGAGGCCTTTTTAGATATCGCATCCTTCTTTTATAAGAATTGGAATAGTGAGGATGTGGCCTCCATAGTTGGAGAGGATGAATTCAAAGCTCTAGAAGCTGCATCATTCGTCAAGACAGATGAAATCAGTAGGCCGATTGTTCATGACATAGTTCGAGCAAGAGGGAAAAAGCTGTCAGAGCAAGAGGGAAACAGAATCACAGACCCTGAGACTTTATTGGAGTGTTTGAAAAATGAAGAGGTATGCCATACTTACAACTGCTTGTCATTAATAATATGAAAATACACTGGTTATTCACAATCATAATGATGTTTATGGTTTATTTTTGTGCAGAAACTCAAAAAATTAAAAGGCATTTATTTTGATGAAGAACGTGAACATCCAATCGAAATTAATTGCCATCATCTTAATTGTATGAGCAATTCGTTAAGAGTGTTATATTATAATCAATCACAAATAATATTCAGGGACAAATGTCATAAACCATTTGAACAACTCAGATGCCTTCGGATTCGTGGTGACGTTCCTGATTTACCATTTGAGTTTGAGAAACTTGAGCATCTCGCCTACTACGATGGCCCGTTGACGCAAGGCATGAGTTTGTATGAGGTAAGATCTGTCTTCTCCAGAGCATATTTATCGTTTCAATTAGATTTCGTTATTTTATATAAGATAATAACACTTGACAACCTTTTTCATAATTATTGTGCAAATATGTAGTTTCCTCCAAGCCTGCGCATTTCGCACATTGAGGATTATTCCGAGAAGAGAGTTGAATATTCTAAAATTCCTCCCAAAGTCACTCCAGCTTCTTCGCTTGTAACATTAGGCTTATATGGTTTCAAAAATATGCAAAGGTTGCCAGATGGACTGGAAAAGCTAACAAAGTTAGAAGTCTTGAGATTATGGGATTGGCAGGAGTTAAAGGAACTTCCTTCCAAATTGAGAGATCTCAGCAATCTAAAACGGTTGACACTATATGAATGCAATGAATTGAAAGAGTTGCCTTCAAACTTTGGGCAACTCAGCAATTTGACAAGTTTAACAATACGGAAATGTTCTGCATTAAGTGCATTACCTTCAAACTTTGGCCAGCTCAAAAATTTAGAAGAGTTAAAGTTGTTAGCCTGTTTTGGGTTAAAAGAGTTGCCTGCAGACTTTGGTCAGCTCAAAAATTTGAAAAGGTTATGTTTGTGGGGTTGTTCTGGGTTAGAAAAATGGCCAGTAAGCTTTGGGGATCTAACAGAGATGAAGCAGATAGATTTGACAGGCTGTTCCTCAAAATTAAAAGATTCTTTACCCGATAACTTCAAAGGAAATAATTGTTCAGTATTGGGATTATGAAGAAGAGTTATAAAACAAAATTGAGAACGGACTTCAAAGAATGTAATTAAATCATTCAAACTTTGAGAGGGCTTTCCATTATTTATAATATTTTTTTATATAAGATTTGTGATTCTCAATGGTTTTCCATTTTATTTAAGTTAAATTAATTTTCAATTGTATTTAATTAATTTATTTTTTAAATAAATTTAATATATCAATCTTTATTGATTTTTATAAGGCTAATCAAATTTTAAATAACAAAAATATATTAGTCTTTATTGATTTATTAATATATAAGAGAGACATCTTATTAATTCTTATAATATCTTTAATAATTTTGATTTATATTATAATTAAGTAAATAAAATAATTCTTTAAGCAAATAGAGTTAAATTAGTTTTAAAATAATTTCAAAGAAAAATAAAATAAATATCAATAAAAATGACACTTGAATAAATAATGTAAATAAAATAAAATAATTCTCAATGTTTTTTAAATAGATGTATTTAAGATGTGTATATTAATTTATATAACTATATTGATTTAATTGATATTATACTTAATATGATATAATTTATTTTTATATCTAACTTAGAAGAGATATATAAAAGATAGCTATGATCTCAATCACTAGAACATTAGACTATAAGAAACTATAACAAATTGTCACTCTAGTTAAAAATTCAATCAAAAACTTTCAAGAAGGGTGTCCCTTTCTCTATTCACTTGCCAGCCATGGATCTAATACCAACCATCGAAAATAAGATAGAACTAAACAATAAAAGTGTGTTGAAAACAATGCATCCAAGTTTGTTAACCATGATAAATCAAATGCAAATAACCAAAAAAGAGATGCAACCATAACATGAGATATATGTGGAGAAATCCTTGCAAGAAAAAAATCCACATCCAAAGAGATCTAAGTTGTTTTAATCTATCAACAATGAGTTACATCAAAACATATATCTCTCTAAATTATTGAAACACTTTTTCTCTATTACAACCAACGAAATAGCCTATGAACCTCCTACTCGAAGCTCTAATTTATACAAATAACAAAGAAAAACATGGGATGGTTTTGATTAACCATTTAAAAACCCAAAGGAGTTATGGCATCCAAATTGGTTGGACTAAGTCCCAACACCCGCCTTGATCTAAGATGCCTTTGATTAGCATATGTCAAAAGATAAAGGACCAAAAAGTAGCCACGAATATTTTTGGTCCATTCAAGTGATAATTTGAGCGCATCATAACATGCCCACATTATGGCTTCATAGAGATGAGCCTAGGATGATCATTATTGTTGAAAATGAGGTGAAGAAAGCTTGCAATGCAAACTAAGATGTATGTTCAACTTCAAATCTAAAATTAATTTTACCAAATTTGAAACATAGGTGTGATTGCACTATTCAACATAAATGAAAAAATCAACAAACCAATAAGATGCCAAATTTAAGTGCAGAAACCCTTTCCAAAAAGAACATCACTAGAGAAAGAGGGAAGTATATTATTAATATTCAAAAGATAGATAATGATAACAATACACTTCACTTCACTTCCCCAACCCAACCTAGTAGCGTTTCGATACCTGTAAATAACTCATATGAAACTACTATGACATGGCTCCAATTTATAGAAAACTGAGAGAGAGAAAACCACAATTGTTTCTCGAAATAAGAAGCAAGAAACCACTTGTGAAAGCCCATGCTTCAAAAATTAGAAATCCATGAGACAAAATTAAATATTACTTTCCCTCAAATGGCTCCAACATGGGTGCCTAAACCATAGCCACTTTAGCTTCTTTAATGCTCCATATCTCTCCGATGATTCTTTGGATCACCCAACACTTACGTTTCACCTTTAAATCTTGGGTACCCAAAGAAAAACTCTTCATATCCCAATGTGTATGCTTAAGAGAGTAAATTTTATCCATTTTGACTTATTGTTATCACTATTATATGTTCACCTCTTGAAAATGTAATTATAATTTTTCATAACTTGTATAAATATTTTATATTTTTCTCTGATGTATTAGGGAACATGGAGACATATGAATGGCATGTGATTTTTAAGGTTAATTTCATCTTATCCTAAGAAATATCAAGCTACAATGTGCTTTCATTTTTTATCATAAAGTTAATTTTTTAAAGATAATAAGCTCATTTGATCTTGACTCGTACCTCTACAACCCTCAACCATGAGAGATAAAAGACATGCATGCATTCTTAGATTGATAAGCCACCATAGAAAGTTGGCCTCGATATCTACAAGGTTGAAGAAGGTTTGTATAGTTTCTAGTGTAAGAATTTTTAAAAAATTTATAATTATTTTGATTCAATATTCTTTAATTTTTAGAAATTAAAAATCCTTCACCAATTCATGGAAACTCTAGTGTATAATATGGATAACCAAACCCTCAACAAATTCCTCCATCAATTCATTTACATCCTCTTGAGATGCAAGAAAACCTAATAGGCCAAATTAAATATAATAAAAGAGAACTCCAAACACTCATCAATAGGTTAATAAATCTAAGTGACACTAGAATCCATCATCCACAACTTGCCACTTCTTTGGAAGCTATCTACAAACACCTAAAATTGTACTTTAATAAAATAATTATTTATTATTTATTTAATTATTTTACCATAATGTCATCTATTAATTAAATTAAATTTTCATTTGTTCAATTAATTTACTAAGCCTCTTCTTTCTAATTTAAATAATTATTTCTTATTTATTTAATCTCACCCTCTTCTCCTAAATTAAATAAATACATTATTTATTTAATTTAATCTTCCCCTTTCCTCTATTAATTAAATAAATACTTTTAATTAATTAATTGATTCACTTAGCTTTTTCCTATTTAATAAATAGATGGATCACAATCTAAAATCGTAGGCATGTGGCAAGCGTCAACCACATCTTTATTCACTTTGTGTTTTCTCCAAAGTCAACTCACCTCTTAATTTCCTCCCTTCAATCCTATTGAGTCTCTTTCACCTATGTGATCCTAGCTATTCACCTTTTTGACCTCTTAATCTAATCCTTTCATTCTTATGATGATCTCTATAAAAGAGGCTTCCTCCTCTCATTTTTCATAACACATATCTTGAGCATACCTACATTCTCTCAAAATTATTTTAGCTACTAATTGCTTTCTAATGGATCAATAAGAAAAGGAAAGGATGTCTATCATAACCATGAATATAGATCAATTTATCATGTCGGTGGTAATGAAGAAGTGGATGATGAACATAACTTGATGGAAATTGAGGCTTTAATGGCAAAGAAACTTCCTCGAGGCACCAATAAGTACAAAATAAGAATTCTACTTGCATTTGCAATATTCAAAGGATTTAAGGTATACCAAAGGGATGTCAAGTCTGCATTTTTGAATGGAATTATAGAAGAAGAGGTTTACATTAAACAACTGGATGGGTTTGCAATGACTGAAGACAAGGACATGGTGTGCAAACTTCATATATCTATATATGGGTTAAAGAAAGCTCCAAGGGCATGGTATGAGAGACTCCATTCACACCTGATAAAGATTGGATTTCAAAGAACCAGTGAGGACAACAACATTTACTTGAAGACAAAAGGAGGCAAGTTATTGATTGCAAAAGTGTTTGTAGATGATATCATATTTGGAGGAGATGATGACATGAGTGTAACTTTTGCATAAGAAATGAAAAAGGAATTTGAAATGTCTTTGATAGGTGAAATCAAATTTATCATTGGTTTGCAGGTCCAATAGATGGAAGGAGGAATCTTTACCAGCCAATCCAAATATGTGAAGGAGGTATTGAAAACCTTCGGAATGGAAGACTCTAAACCGGTTGGAACCCCTATCGTTACTAGTTGTAGATTATCCAAGGAAGATGATTCAGATCTAGTGGATGAAACTGAGTATAGATCAATGATTGCTAAACTACACTATGTTGTTCATAGCAGACTGGACACTACTCATGTAGTTGGTATAGTGGCTAGATTTTAGAAAAGTCCTAAAGAGACTCATATGGTGGCAGTGAAGAGAATTTTTCAAGTATCTTAGAGGAACTATTGATTATGGATTATGGTATTCATACAAAGGAAACTTCTCTTTGAAGGTGTTCACAGATGTTGATTGGGCAGGTAATGTAGATCATGACCAAAATGTTGGCATATTGACATAACTAATGATGAGATGTGTTGATGACCGGTAATGTTGATGTGAAGATTGTTGACTTGATGATATTGAGATGATTAGTTATTTGGGTTGTCATTGATAAAAACTATGTTTGTCTATGTTTGTTTAAGTCATCTAAATCATCAAGGTCTACCGGTAAAGCCTAATTGGTAATGGATTGAGTTGGACAACATAATTGTTAAGTTGACAATGAACTGGTGAGCAGGAAGTGGAATAGAGAAGGAGATGATTGCGGTAGAGATCAGTGTTGATTCAGGTGTTGCGGTTTGGAACATATGTTTATGACATTGTAATGAGTTTTTGATAGGAACCACATCAATTTTTGAGAAACAAAGATCATGTTTGTAATTTTATGGTGTATATTTCATGTAGGGTTTGAGAACTAGTAACAAGATCTTTAACTGGTAATATTTTATGGTTTGGTGGTGGATTTCATCATGTTCATAACTTTGTGTTGATGTGTCAGAATCCATGTGAAAGGATAAGATGTTGTTTTGAGCGCGAACAAGGAGCGAATTTCTTGGGAAACAACGAAGTGCTTAGCAAAATGTGTTAAGGGTTTGACAGCTTATCAGATCGATGTGCAGTGACATGTTATGATCATTCAATGGCTGTAATTGTCTTGTAATTTGTTGTAATGATTTGTATGATGATTTGTAATGATTTGATATGATCTGTGATGTAAATTCATTGTATGTTAGGGTTATTCAACCAGAAAAGTTGTAAAGTGTATTTAGGTTAAGTTTGACTAGGTTTATTGTGTCGATGGCCAGAGAAAGAAGAGTGTAGCCGAACTAGTTTGAGGTGTCTGCAAGAGTGAAGCATACTGGAGCTGAAAAGAATCTATAAAAGAAAGCAGAGTGATGAATCTAGATCATTTATCTATTGTTTCCTAACAGTTACAACAAATTTAAAATCCCTTAATCAGGTAGCTCCTAACAGGCCCGAATGACCCCCAAGATCATATACAAGAATTTTGCACAATGAGTATGGAGTTTGCACATGAGGATTGTGTAAATCCCTTCACCGGGTGGCTCAATAATTTGGGTTTAAATACTTTAGCAAGATTACTCCTAACAAGATAAAGCTCCTAACAGAGCCGAGGTTGAAATCCCTTCACCGGGTGACTCCTAACAAGGTTTGGTCTTAACCAGGCATTGTTGTAAAGCTCCTCACCGAGCTAGGCCTTTCATAGGGCACATTCTAAAAGAGTGCATATTTTTGTGGGTACCAATTCCCATTGTGGTTTTTCCCATTTGGGTTTCCATGTAAAAAATCTCAATGTTCATATGATAGTTGATTTGATTATATGTGTTATCTTTTCATTGCATGCATATTGTTGAACACATGAATGAGCAGTTTGATAAATTTGTTTTAAGTGTTTAATTGAGTGGTTACCGGTACTGGTATTGGAGTGTTTTTGGAGAATTTTTTTCAGATTGTTGAAAGATTTCAGTTTACTGTTATTACTTATTCAACCCCCCTCTCAGTAATAATCAAATCCTCTAAATAACACGGAAGAGCACAACCGGTGGTGCATTCTTTCTAGGAGGAAGACTCTTATCCTGGACTAGTAAGAAACTAAGCTACATTTCTCAGTCTACAACAAAAGCAAAGTATGTGGATACATCTATGAACTGTACTCAAGCAATATGGATGAGACATGTATTAGAAGGATTCAAGGAGAATATGACAGAATTGGTGGTCATATATTGTGATAATACAAGTGCAATAAACATTTCAAAGAATCTTGTATTGCATGCTAGAACAAAGCATATTGAACTGAAGTATCATTATCAGAGAGAAAGAGTGCAGGAAAAGAAAGTTGAGATGGATCATGTGTCAAGCAAGGAGCAGTTGGATGACATCTTTAGTAAGCCATTGCGTAAAGCAACCTTTGAGTATCTCAAAGGCAAGCTAGGGGTTATACCCCTACAAAAGGTCAACTAAGATGTTGTTGCAACATCAATCCAGTGGACTAATTGAAGATCTTTCACTGTGGATTGATGAGAAAAGGGTTACTCCTCAGGGGAAGCAACAGAGATGAAGAAAAAAATAGCACCAGAAGATGAATTTGACACTTTGCACCTTTGGCATTGTTGTCAAAGGGGGAGAAGAAAAGTAAAAGGGGAGAAGAACAATGAAGAGCATAAAAAGAAGAATTGATGAAGGGATAAGAACAAGTTAAACAGAATAGAAGAAGAAAAGAACAGTACAACATGGTGAGCTTTTGGTGTTGCCATCAATGTCAAAGGGGGAGATTGTTGGCATAATTGATGGAGATGATGATGAGATGAGAATATGATCGGTAAAGTTGATATAATTAGGTATATGTTGTCATTGATGTCAACTAGTTTTACCAGATGCAAACCTAGCAGAAGAGAGAAGGATAAGCTGAATCATGCATTGCGGTTAGAAGTGATGGTTGCAGTTGACATACATGACTTGGAAAATCTGTGTTGATTCAGGTGTTGCGGTTCAGAATATATGTTCATAACATTGGCATGAGTTTGTGATTGAAATCGCATCAAGTTTGGTGAACTGGAAAGCACATTTACAATTGATTGTTATGAACTCTGTGAAGAAGAATGAATACTGGTATCAGATCTTTAACCGGTAATGATTTAAGGTTTGGGGGTGGATCTTATCATGATCATAACTTAGTGATGACATGACATAATCCACGTGTAATGATAAAATGATATTTAAGCGCGTACAAGGTAAAGATTTCTTGGGAAACAACAAAATGCTTAGAAGAATGATACAAGGGTTTGATTTCTTATCAAATCGATGTGCGGTTATAATTCAACGACGGAAATCATCTACAAATTTTTTGTAATGTATTTTGGTGGAGTGTTCTGTCACGCTAAATTTAAATTCATTGTATCTTGTTGATGTAATTAGGGTTTGTAGCCACCCTAACTGAAAAGTGTATTTAGGGCTAGTTGGAGAATATTTTTTGTGTCAATGGTTTGAGAAGAAGGTATTGCCGAACCAGTTTGAAGTGTCTACATGTGTGTAGTAGAGTTGTGCTGAAAAGGATCTATACTAGAAAGCAAGGAAATGTTGTAATCAAATCATTTGCCCTTTTGTTCCCTAACAGTTACAACAATTTAAAATCCCTTAATTGGGTACATCCTAACAGGTCTGATATTGTAAATTCCTTCACCGAGAGGATCATTAACTTGAGTTCAAAATCCTCTAACAAGGTTACTCTTAATAGGGTAGAGCTCCTAATAGGGTTGAGGCAAAATCCCTTGAACTGGTGACTCCTAACAGGATCTTCTCTTAATTAACTGGGCATATTGTAAGCTCTTAATCGGGCTAGGCCTTTAATCGGGCGCATTCCAAAAGAGTGCAAATACATATTATGGGTGCTAATTCCCATTGTGGTTTTCCGAGTTGGGTTTCCATGTCAAAAATCTTTGTGTTCATGTGGTGGATGCATTGTTGATTTGTGCATTTTATATCTTTACTTTGTTTGCATATTGATGAACACTTGAGTGAATGGTTCGTTAAATCAGCTTAGGAGATTGTTTGAGTAGTTACCAATGCACAGTTTTGTGAAGTGTTGCAGATTTGTGTTATTACTGATTCACCCCCCTCTCAGTAATAACTAGATCCTCATAATAACACTTTCGATGTATTTGTCTTCTCTTTCAACGTATTTGGTAGTCTATTAATGAATTTTTTGAGGTTGAATATTTAGTAAGGTTTTGAATCTTTCGATATTTTTTCTGTATATTTTGGCATATCTGCAGTATGTTCCAGTGTATTTGGTAGTCTATTGAGGCATATTTGTAGATAAGGGTTTTTACAAGTTTTAGATCTTTTTTACATATTTATAGTTTTTGTCCATATTTTTGTCAATCTCTGTCCACATATTTGTCTATCTATTGTCATGTTTTTGTTTCAATTTTGTATTTTTTAATTTTTAATTTATCTTTAGCTAACCCTTGTTGGTACTAACAAAGTGGTGTGGCTTGTTTCTGATTATAGAAAGCCACTTAAACTATTAACACCTTTCTTGCAAGACCTATAATGGCAAAGGGGGTTATTTTTGCAACTACTAGCTTGTGGTTTTGTAGGGGTAGTTATTTGTGCTTGTGCTTTTCTTATATTAGCTCACTTTTGGATTTGGTGCTTAAAAATAACCTTTGTTTATCATGTCTTGTGCACTTGCACACTTTTTTTAAATTAGAATTCAAGGTGTTACGGCCTAAAGCGGTATTTCCTTTGGGTTGTTATATAGAAATAGAAAAAGTGAAAGTTGAAGCTCAAACTTATGACTATGTACCAAGCATGTCAATTGTGAAGGAGACACATGGGCCCTAGAGTGGTTAAATAGAGACTTAAGTGTCTCAACCTTAATGTATGTATGTTGGTGTTCCCGAATTGTGACTAGAAGCCTTGTTTTAGTAGCCACCCTTTTTGATTGAGTAATTGGGGTGATTTTAGTGTAGAGGATGCACATCATTCCCTTAAGTTGCTCACCATTTGTACTTCCTTGAGTTGACACATAATTTTTTGGGTTTTATTTAAGCTAATTGCAACTTTCAAAAAGAGAGTAATTGAGTTATGCATCTAGGCCTAGGCCCCCCTATATATCCTTCTCTCACAAAAACAAGAATGCAAAGCACTCCTTAAGGTGTTAAACATTTTAGTTGATGAAGTGCCAAGTGTGGGCTTGCTTTCACTATAATTGGCCTTGACCTTTGTAAATATTTCTTGGAGTATCTTCTTTTGTGCTAGCCGGTGGAAATTTGGGCTTTGAGAAGCCTAGGATATACCCTTATTGTTGTTCAACAATCAATAGCTACTGTGTCTTTGTGTTTGTAGTGCTTTCTTGCCACATTAATTACCAAACACTTAAATCTGGTCATGATTTTGACATTCAAAATAAACCTAGGAAAACTTTCCCCATAACTACGTTTTGTTAGTTTATCCCCACATATTTGAGAGATCCTGATGTGTATTTGTTAAATATTCCTATCTATCTATCAACAAATTCCTGCATATTTGCCTTTGTCTGCCTATCTATTTAATTGGCAATTAAAATCACTCTGAACCTCCATCTTGATCTTAGATTTGACATTATTCAAATTCATTGTAGTCTTTTTTATCACATGAGTTTTATACATATTAGATCAGATTAGGCACCTTAACTATCTTGTTGGCATTAGATTATCTTTTTTACATTAGGATTTCTTGGCTTTTAGAGGTCCTAGGCTTACAATTTTTTGTATTTGACCTAGTTTTCTGATGTATTGAAATGGTACTTAGGTGCATAGATTTAGATTAGTGACATTGTATTCATTAGGCACATTTCTAGCCTTCCCATTTTTTGTTGTCTTATGTTGCATTTTTGCTTTGGAAAACTACATATTTGACCTATGTTTCTATGTATCTATTAGCCTATTCTTGTGTATTTGTCATCTGCTATTGCATATTTGCTTCAATGAGATTCAGAGCTTATTGGCTAACTCCATAAGATTTTTGACTAATCACTATCAATTTCACCATATTCTTTTTATCCATTTTCTAGTCATTTCTCTCAAAGTCTTATCCAAAATCAATCCTTTAGAAACTAAAACTTGTCTTTTGTCCTCATAATCTTATATCAATCTTGGCATCACTAGGTGTTTTTCTACTTAGATCTAGTATATTTAGGTAGGAGATCATCTTAGTTTCTTGAGTTGGATTAGCTTACCCTAGAATTAATCATATCTTGGGAAGTTAAATCTTTTTTGAGTTATTGATTGTAGCTATCCATCATAATCCTAATCTTGTCATCATTGGAGTCTACTTTAGGACCTTAGAGACAACTTTTGACCTTTCTTCATCCAAGTCATCACCTTAGCCTAATCCTCATCATCGCTCTTGTCATCTTTCCATTTCATTACCTAATTCAAACCTTTCCTTTTTATGGTTGAAACTAGAGACCAAAAGCTTAGAAGCAAAGCCTAGGAAGCTCAAAGATATCAAAACATGGAGCATTATTATTATAATGATGATGAGTTCTTCAAGCAACGATCCTTTAGAAATAAAGGTTTAGTTGAGGATTTCGATGATGATTACCCAACCTTGAGATAAATTCAAGAGCATTTGTCTAATGCTAAATTCAATAAGATTCTTGAGATCGTATTATGCAACAATCTGCAATTCTTTTTGATGGTATGATGAAAGAATAAGTATCAGATAGAATACTGAGAGGGGGGGGGTGAATCAGTATATTGAAAAACTGATACAAACTTCCCAATCTCAAACTCAATCACATAAAGTAAACTTTCACTGTCAAGATCAATACTCATAAGAATACTCAACATCAACCGGTTAACTGTTATAAGAACTTAATAGTAAACAACCTTCAACTTGTAAACATCTAAGTGCCTAATCATATATCAACACACTCCATCTCTCAATGCTTCCAATTATCATTCCTTATTAGAATAGTTAAGTAATCAATCAAATCAACAAATAAGATCATAACCACAAAATTATTCACCACATGACACAAATGTTTATATGTGGAAAACCCAAATATGTAAAAATCACGGTGAGATGAGACTCACAAGATAGCTATTTGAACTCTTCCGAAGTTTTCCCTGTTAGGAGCCAAGCATGTTAAAGCTTTTACAATAAGTCATGTTAAGAACTAATCCTATTAGGAATCACCCAGTTAAGAGATTTACAAAATGCCTCGATGAAAAGTAAATACCTTGTTAGGAGTAACCTCGGTAGAGGATTTGAGAATCCAAGCTAATGGATCAGCTTTTTAGAGGATTTAAGAAGTAACCAAGCTTGTTAGAGCTTACCTGGTTAGGGGATTTCAATTCTATTGTAATTGCTAGAAGACAACGGGTTTTTCTTGATCTGTTTAAATAGCACTACATTTGCTTGATCAAATCCTTTTAAGCTTCAATCTACCTTTACTCAAACTGCAGATCCATTCTTCGATTAGGCAACCACACACTCAACTGATTTCAGCCAGCACTTTGCCAACACTTTTACAAAACAACTTCATCGACCTTAAATAGAAATCAATTAGGTCGGTAACACAACAAAAGCCTAATTCTCTCATGGAGATTACAAACAAATCGGTTGAAGTGTGACAATTGGATTTACATAGCAATCTATACACATTCTTCAAGAAAATTCCAACCGCTCCATGATCACCGCTTCATCAAACTTTGTAACTCATCACGCACTATACATTAGATGCAATCCACTTTGCTCATTCCCTAGAAAATCAAACAAACATGCCAAAACAATATGAAGTTATCCTCATACAATGATCACACATGTCACTATCATTACCGCTCATCATTAGATCTTAAACCAACAAACTTGATCGGTTAGGGTTTAACAAAAAACCACTGGTAGGGTTTACCGGTTACATTGCATAGAAAGGGTTTAACCTTATACACCAGTTTACTAGTTCAACTCACAAACTTACATACTGGTTTACAACATCTTCCACAAAGCTCTTTCTACCAGTTACAAGACAATTTCAATAATGTTAGTGAACAGATTTGTCCTTCAAAAATGAATATGCAAATTAACTCCCAATGCCCAGAATGAAAAACAAAAAGAAGCACTAACAGCTGGATTGATTATCATGAGATTGATAATCTTCCTCTGAATTTTATAGGGTATAGCTCCCCGGTCAAACATTCAATAAATTAATTGGTTTTAAACCACACATTTGCTTTTAACCGGAAAGCAACTAAAGGCACTAACACCTACTCATAACCATGAAGTAAATGTGAAGATGACTGAATACTAAATAAAGTGAATGCAGGAAAAAGAAAACATAGTTCATATTCCCAACACCCATAGAAAATAACTAAAGAGGTAGGAGCACATATCCTTCCCAAGAGGTAACTTAATCTAAAAACCAAATTCTAGAATTAATCACATCTACAGCTTGTCATGACAAGAATGGTACTAAAAAATAATATTAATGAGACAAAGCTCAATAAAATCTGAAGACAACAATAAAGAATTCAAATATTCCTGAATGCCTTCTTCATTCCTTCAATATAAAAAATGAGTTCCAAGACTCAAGTTCTATACATTACAATTGTAGGAAAAGAAAACATGCCCCCTGCTATAATTAAAAACTCATAAATTATTGCCCTTTCCTGTAGCACATAGACTCTTGAAAAAAGAACCCTCTTTTACCCTTTCTTTTGCATATTTATCCTTCTTTTCCTCTCGGTGAGACACTTTCAGTTCCAAAAACTGAATCCTCGCATATCATATGTTGACAGCTGGATATAAATAACTATCTTCATTCCTTCAACACTTTCTTGGCTTCAATGTAATATTTAATCATAATGTTTTAATCTGAAAATATTATAACTTAAAATACATAATATTTATGGATTAACTATGGGCTCCATTGTTACAAATATAAGTCGTGCCTAGTTAATATTTGAAAACAGTAAACTTGGTTGATGTTGGTCACTTTGGATAGACCCGCGCTCAGTCCACCATATCTTTTGAAGGAAACATAATTTGGTTAATCTCTCTGGTGGAAACGTGTCCAGCTTGTCTTTGCACAACATATCCGAAAATGGGAAAAATCCAACAGTGGAATAAAAAGATATGCCCCCCGCAACATGACAGTTTTTCTATCATAAAAATCAGAACTTGATATTGTTTGCAGTGCAAGAGCTATGTGTGTCTTGGCAACTCCATGATTTCATTGATCTGTACAAGCAAACTGGAAAAAGAAAACTATTGGTATGATCAGCAACATAACAATACGGGCCTGATCTGAATTCATTATAATAGCACCACATCCCATAATTGAAAAATATGACAGCTATGAAGAAGAAGGCATGATAAAATGTTAAACATCTGTGCAAGCCATAGTTGTTCTCTTTCTTGATATTAAGTGGGGTGGCTTTATTTGCAACTGAGTGTCTTTCTATTCATCCAAATGAAAGTCTCTTTCCTGTTAAAACTCGAGTTCCTTGATAATATTTACAACTAACGGGGCTGGTGGTATATGGTAAACCTTGTGCTCTGAACTCTTACACTTTGGAAACTGCTCAAGAACTGCTGGAACTTTTGGAACCTATTGAACTACTGTGAACCATTTTGAACTTGCATGAATTGAATGAACGTGCTTGAACTGAATGAACCCGACTGAACTGGATGAACCTGCTTGAACTGAATGAACTCGACTGAACTGGATGAACCTGATTGAACTGGTTCAAGGGGGTTCAATGGTTCAGAAATTTTTAAAGACATTCTTTTTCACTTAACTAGAACTTAACACAAAACTTTAAAGGGAAAAAGTCTATGGAGACATGATACACAACTAGAGGGGCCCAACTTAAAAAATTTCAATTGGGCAGACCACAAGTGGGCCAACAAATAATAACAATAATATCAGCAATATCATAAATACCATTACCGGTTCAATTGACATCAATGACAATATAACATATCATTAATGCAATCTTCATGCAAATGCAAACACTTTTTTCTAATGCTTTCCCAAGATGGTGCCAAATTACATCTGAATTTTGATGTGTCAAATCTTAAATATGTTAACCATAATGATGCTAGTGCCAGTGGAAAAGGATTTATAAGCATCCCTATACCTAAGTCACCCATGTCCCTTTTGTAGAAACTGGTCATTCTCATGTAAGATGGTCAAATTCATACCCAACAAAATCAAGACTAACCCTATGTCAACACTTTTTGTATGTGTGGTTGAAGGAACAACTAATCGCATACCAAAATTCAACCTAATGGTCAAAATTGTGGTCATGCTTCTACCAGTCAACATCATGGTCAATTTAATTATCCAAACCAGGGCCATGCTTTCAATACCAGTCATACCCATGGTCAAAATACAAATTGACATCACCAACATTACCAAAAATATTAGAATTATATTCCACCTCCACCTCTGCCTGAGGGTCAATACAATAACTATACTCCACCTCTTCCTTTTGATCCAAGCATAACTATGCCACCTTTTATCCTCTAACTAACTATCTGCACCAAACTTCTTCTTAAATACCCACTTGCATCCAATGGGCTTTCTTCCTTTGGGAAAACTAACAATATCCTAGGTGTCAGAACTATCCAAAGTTGTCATCTCCTCTTGCATAACCTACATCTAAGACTCACTTTCCTCGAAAGAGAATGCCTCCCTATAAGATCTAGGTTCATCATTAGTACTTAATATTTTAAAAAATTATAATAAAATTCTGGCAGGCTATACTTGTCAACTGGATTCTATTGTATTGTGGACTTTCTCAAAGGTGGAGTAAGAGATTCTTCCTCATGCTCATCATTATGATCAAATTTTTATGTCACAATTGAATCCTCAAAAATAATTCACTTGAACTCTCTTCTTCTTCTCCATCTTCTTGACCATCTCTCTACTCTCTAGCATGTGCATCTTCCTACTTAGTTTCAAAATTCATTGTCTTTGACTTTTCCTTTGGTTGTTCTTCACCCAAGCAAGCTCTAAATTCCTTGAAAATCACATCTCTAGAAAATATAATTTTACGGGTTAGAGGATTTGAAAGCTTATATCTTTTTACATTCTCACCATATTCTACAAAGATGCATTTCTGAGCTTTTATATCTAACTTAGATTACTTCTCTTGAGGGACATGAACAAAATACTCACACCAAAGATCCTTAAATGTGAAACTAAATGCTTTTTATGGACAACCACATTTCATAAGGTGTTTTATCAATAAGAGCTTACTAGGAGATCTATTAATTAAATAAAAAATAGTACCAACATCTTCTACCTAAAAATATTTATCTACCTTAGCACTACTTAACATGCACCTAGCTCTTGCCATTAATTTACAATTCATTCTTTCTACTACCCCATTTTGTTGGCAAGTGTAAGGTGTGGTTTTTGCCTAACAATTCTTGCATGAACTTGCGAAACTCATCAAATTTCTTAGAGCAATATTCACCCCATTATCAGATGTCAATATTTTTATCTTATAATCTGATTGCTTTTCAACCAATGCCTTAAATTCCTTCAAATTAGTGAAAACTTCATATTTTGAATGTATAAAAGAAATCCAAGTATATCTTGAGACATCACAAACCAAGATCTATTCAAAGATTTAACATCAACTAGACCACATACATATACATGGATAATATCTAAAAGTATTATATCTTTATTAACTCCTTCACTTATTTAGGAAATGAAGATCTATTTTGTTTACCAAACATAGTGCTCATAGATGTCACTCTTACAAACAAAAAATTAGAAATGCCCTCAACTAGTTTCTTATCTAGAGTAGTCTTAAGACCTTTTTCACCAATGTGACCCAATCTATGTTGGCACTTGACATACATGCATTTTCAGTCCTAGTTACAAAAGTTGAACTATAAAGAGTAGAAACATGAAGGTCAAACAAATCCCCTATCCAAGATCCTTTAGAAATTACCAATCTTCTCCTTACCAACCTGCAACCAAACTTGTCAAATGACACAAGCATTTTAGAATCATTTAACTTGAAAACTGAAAGTAAATTTCTTGCAAAATTTGGAATATGTAAAACATTATCAATAAAAACAATCCCCACATTGTTGAAAAACAGTTTTACCTTTCCTTCACCTATAATCATCACTAAGGTGTTATCAAGAAGAAAAAATTCTCCTCTATCATATCCTTTATACTTAGAAAGGAACTCCTTGTGAGTATATGGTATGAAGCACTCAAATCAACAAGTCAAGCATCGTTACTAATAGAGTTATCTAAAATAAACAAGGTATCAGAATCACCGTCATCCAAGGACTTATATATGGAAGCTTTGATATTATTTTTCTCGTGTATACACTCCTTATGCATATGCCCTCTTTTAAACCACATTTCCAATAATTCACTCTATATTTTTTCTGAAGCTCTTAGAATGTCCTTTTAAATTATCCTCTTTTTATTATCTTTAGGCCCTTTCTCCTTAGGCCTTCCTCAAAAATGCAAAGCATCTTATGAGCCAACATTCATGCTATTTTTTCTTATCTCTTCCGAAAGAAGTATAATAATGATGCTATCCATGTTTTTTTTTTACCAGCACTACATATTGCAACGATTGAATTTTTACTCGAATTAGGAAAAGAGAAAATCAATAAGAGGCATTTATCTTCATCTTCTATCTTAACATAGATTGAAGAAAGCTAAATTTGTTGGCATTTCACACTCCAATGAGAATTGTAGGTGATTGAAGGTGTTGTCATTGATGGCAACCTTGCAATCCTATGGCACCGGCAGGCACTAACACCGGTAGACTCTACACCGGCAGATAGTTCACCGACAATGACAATAATGACTACCAACACCCTAGCCGACATGATTTTGATTATTGTATGTTGTATTTAATTGTAATATCTTTTGTAAGCTGACATGGCATATTATAATAAGACTTATATATAAGTATGAGATCTTATAGATCATTTTGAGTGACATATGATAGGATATATACACATGGATATGTAGAGAAAATATTAAGGCAGATTTTGAAGAAAGGTTTATGGCTATTGCATGAGCTTAAATCAGTACTGAACCTGGCATAGCAGATGCTTTTTGTAGCACTACATTACATTGGATTTCCATAATCCATTTTCGTAAGTCAGTGAGACTTCCTTCTATATTTGAGCAGTGAGCTCTAGGCAGTTGGTCTCCCTACATGTGCAGGCACATTATTGTAAGTAATATCCATTCATTGGCCAGTGAGTGAATATTGTGGGTCACAAATCCCACCGAGGTTTTTCCCACACGGGTTTCCTCACCAAAAGTCTTGTGTTATGGTGTGCTTTCTATGTTGTGTTTATTGTTCATATTTATTGCATTAATTCTTATTTACCGGTACATTGTTTTGGAATGCAAATTACTTAATAAGTTCAAAAAATCTGATAACTGGTTAGATACCGATTCACCCCCCCTCTTAGTATCTTTGCGAATCCTAATAATTGGTATCAGAGCATGGTCCTCTATTTTCAAAAGCCTAATAGCTTGAGGGATATTCTGACACCGATATAGATGGAAAACTTGAGAAAGCAATTGGAAACAACTCTTTCAGATTATGATGCAGAAAAATTAAAGAATATCAAACTTGAAGATGATCTGAAGACTACATAAGAATTCATTCAAGAACTTCAAGAAAATTTCACTATTGCTAGAAACAAAAGAAGAGAACTACATGAGAAGATGCAGAGTGATGATGATGAAAAGGAAACTCTTAATGACCTTGTGAACAAGTTGAGACAAGGAAATAGTGATATGAGGAATGAGATGCAAGATATGACTATGAGGTTTTGCAAAGACATTGAAGACAAAAAGAAGAATGAATAAGAAATGACTAGGAGACTCAATGATGCTGGAAATGAAAATACAAGACTTAGTCATGAAAATGATATGTTGAAGATAGATTTGATGCACACACAAAATGATAAAACTGAACTTATGAGACGGAAGGGAATCATGGAAAATGATTTGGCTACTGCAAATCAACACAAAGAGAAATTCAAGAAAAGTTCAGAAGAACTTGATAACATGCTGAAAAATCAGAGACCTGATGGAGACACTAATGGACTTGGATTTGAAGTTGGTGAAAGCTCTGGTACTGCAAACAATCATGATCATAGTAAACAGGTAAGACAACCTAATGCCTACAAATTTAATGGGAAATGCTTTAACTGTAACAAGTATGGTCATAGAGAAAATCAGTGTAGATATAGAAACTATTAGAACACTAATACACCCACCGGTCAATGTTCCAAATGCAACAAAATTGGTCATAATTCAGAAAATTGCAGAATGAATGTAAGATGTTATGTTTGTGGAAGATTTGGACACTTATCTAATCAATGTAGAACACATACCGACATAGGATATGGAAAGGCTATTCAGAAAAACAATGTGACTTGTTATGCTTGTAACAAGATTGGACATATTGCAAAATTTTGTAAAAGGCATCACCGACAAATAACAAAGGACCTAGTTTGAAAGGCAAAGAGAAGGTTGATGAGGTAAAGAAAGAATTTTCAAAACAGTGGATTAGAAAGAAAGATCAGAATGTTGATGAGACTATTCCTTCACCCGTAGAATAGAGTATTACTCCACTAGCAGGAGATTCTTCATCCAACTAAACTAAAACCTTTTGGGGGTATGGCAACAAATTGAAAATCATGCAAGTTTACCCTCGGTTGATGATGAGAAGATAAACTTCTTCTTTACCGACAGATGTGTTAAGTTTCACTAAACCGACAGACATTTATTATGGTTGTTGAAGGAAAAGACATTATAAATCAGTGTTTGTCACTCTTTTTCATTCATTGAGCATTCAAATTTCCTAAGAGCATGAAAAACCCGAGCGAAGGCATCCACAACGAGAAGTGAAGCAAAATCTTTCAAGCATCCAAACCTAAAAGGCATATTAATGTATTTATCAATGGCTTCCTCCTTTGCTCCCGAATTCATTGCAAACCCTAATGTTATTGAAGTGGTTAAACGCCCTAGGCCCGTATTCAAGATTATACCCAAAGTAGCGAAACAAGATGATACCCTAGGTGAATTTTCTAAAATCCCTAAAGGAGTTGCATATGCAGAAGACCCAAGAATATACATACATTGCCATATTGAGGAACTAGCTTCAGATGAAATCATGAAAATGTACAAGAATGTTATTTGTGATGAGAATGGAGTTGTGAAACCGGAACATAAGATTATAGAAACCCTAGGTTTTGTGGAAATCCTTGACATTCTGGAATTCCCTAAGGAAGTTGTGAGGATTGTACTCAGTGGAGTTCATGGAGAATTCTTTTGGCTTGACTCTATCCATAAGAGCACAAGAGAAACAGTTAGGGTTGTGACTGGCTTATCTTCCACTGGTAGCAGGCCAGATAAAACCAAGAAAGTTTCAAACAACACTGTGATGACATTAACTGGTGCAACCTATGACATTAGATCCTTAAGAGTTAATGATGTGAAAGATGACAATGTTAGGTTCATTAGCATTATATTAGGATGTAAAACCACACATGCTAACAGATTGAACTCTGTTTCTAGTCTATGTATCAAGAGTGCATATGATATGGTTAACAGTGATGCTAAGATAGATGTATGTGAGTGGTTGAAATATGAGTTAATTGACAATTTGAAGAAAATCAAAGGTGACAAGAAAGGTAATTTCAAATTTGGTAATCTTCTTGTATGCCTAATTCTATATATTACAAAAGAAGTTCCCGGTATAGGAAGGAAAGACTTTGGTTTTGACATACTAGTAGGTAAACAACTATTGGATATCTTTACCGGCATGGGAACAGATAAGGAAAACAAAATAACTGAGTATTTCCAAGCATTTAAGGTAAAAATGAAAACAAGGGAAAGGTTACCTCAGAGTATTGTTGACAAGTATCAAAAAGAAATTTGTTTTGTAATTAAGAAGGATGAAATTTGGATGGAAGCAGTTCTTCCTAGAACTGTTTGGGTGACAGAGATGGGTTATGAGGCTGATGTGAACATTATTGAAACATATGCCAAAGCCCTACTTGAAGCCCCTAAAGAACCAGAGGAAAAAGTATTTGGTAATGCTGAAACCATAGAGAGTGGTGTGCAAACACTTAAACAGAGAAAGAAAAGAGATAAATATATCAGAAAAGCAACAAAATAGGTGAAACATATCAAGGAAAACATAATGAATATCACCGATATCAAAGAAAGTGATTTGGAAGGGTTACAATCGGAAGCTCACCTCTCACCGGTTGGAACTTCATCAGAAAGTGAAATCCCAGCTGAGTTCAAAAGAGTAGAAAGGAAGAGAAAACCTTCACCGGTACCCTCTCCTACACCAAAGAAGGCAAGAAAGAAAAAATAGGTAGTAAGGCCCCCAACTAAAAAGATGACACCAAGGAAGAAAAAGGAAAAACAGGTTATCCCTCCTCTTCACAATCTACTAAATGAAATTACAGATGATGGAATGTAAGCAAATTATATGATACCTTTACAAATGAAGAAAAGGAAAGCATAGAAAACAGTATCATCTTACACCTAGACATCTATAAGAAAGTTTTGATAGAGGTTGTAAATGATTTACCTAGTGATTTGTATAGGCAGCTTGATGCTAAAAGGCTAGCTATTATGGAATTGGATAAGAAAATCAAAATTGAGAAGCTACTTGCTATACATCCAGTGAAATCAGTAGAAGGAATTGATGAACTGACAAGTGAAGCAAATAGGATAGTATTTTCTAGTGGTCACTGACATGTAAGTCTAATGGCTGGCAGAGTTAATGAGATATCAGAAGAGACAACAGATAAATGGGACATCTTCTTTGTGGAGAAATAGAAACAAGAAGAGCTCAAAAGACCCAAAACCTTCAAAGTTTACCAAAAGGATAAGGACAAAGGAAAAGGGAAAATAGGTGGACCACCAAATATAAAAGTGACTGACAATTTGCCACCACCTACTATTACTCCACAGGTTCTGACAGATGCAACACCGGCTACTGAGGATGTGGAGACTCCACATGAGGATACAAATCCTGAGTCTGAAGTTTTGTACACAATGAACATAGATACTCAGGAGGTCAATATTGTGGTTGATAAGGAGATCACTGGTGAGAAGAAAGATGTGGCTACTGAGCCACTGATTGAAAATGTTGAGGTAGGGACACATGCAAGACAAATAGTGGAACATATTAAGATTGGGGTTAGTGAAATGGTGACTGATACCATTGATGCAAACATTTAAAAACCGACAAATGGGATACAGGCTGTAGAAAATACAGAGAAGCCTACTGAGTCACCGGTAGTGGACAGTGCAGAGATACTAATAGAGAGACCGACAGTGGATACCATTGACAAATCATTAGAGGCACCGATTGATAACACTAAGAAACCATCATCAAAATCGGTAGAAGAGAGCATAGAGAAACTAGCAAAGACCCAAACTGAGAAACCCATTGAGAAACAGGCAGAGAAAAAGGTTCAGTCACAGGTACATACAGAGACAGTGCCACCAGCAACCGCTAAGAAACCTAAACCTTTGCTGATAGAAATATAGACACAAACTGACCTACCAGAGGTCGAAACAAGCAAAGTGGTTACTCACACCGACAACATGCAGATTGTGAAGGTAGTTGGACAATCATCTGGTACTTCCATGACAGAATTTATACCAACAAATGTGACTGAGGTATTATTAGATTCAATTAATAAAACCACAGATTGTAATGCATTGGCCTATAAGGCTATAGATGATACCATTCCTATTCTAAAATTGATTGCACCCAAGTGCAATGTAGACAATAAAGATGCTTTGAGTCAATTAGACACATTGTCTAAGTACATCACTGGCAACATATTGACTGTTGATCAAATAAATGAAGAGACATTTAAAGAGAAAATGCATAGAGAAAAGGAGAAATTATTTGATGAGACAATAAAGAAGTGCACGGAACACATTGATACCCTCTTACCGGCACTAAGTAAAACCATTATGAAATTTAAGGAACTGTATAGGTCTTTGCAAGACTAATCTTCTAACAGTAGACATTGACAAGGAGATCAGCAAAGTACAAAAAGAAATATATGATATAGCTGACAATATCATTGGTTCATCAGAACCAATATCAGTTATAGAACATGAGATAGCTGGATTTGAGGAGAAAATTGAAAAATTGGAGAAGGAGAAGGAAAGAATAAAAGGCAAGGCAAAAGAGCTTAAATGCAGACTTGGTCCAAAATTGGATAACCTCATCTCTTTGAGGAAAGAGATCTTAGAGGCACTTATTCAGGGACAAAAGACACCGGAAGAGAAAATGCATCACCTCACTGGTACAATTCAAAGAACTGAGGCAACATTAAAGAACAGTAACAGGTTAACTCAAAGCCTGAATTTGGTATTAGAAGACCTATTTCAGATTGTAACCAACCGGTTACAAGGTTCTAGCTGAGAACTACACTCATTTGACAATTTTTGACAACCTTTGTCATTGATGTCAAAGGGGGAGTAGTAGAGGAAGAGAAAAATCCAATGACTTAGAGATCATCTGCTCAAGGGAAGCACACAGTTTTGGTAAGATTTTTGGACTTCAATTTTGGGATACAATTTTGAATTTTTCTCATGTGTGTTGCCATCAATGCCAAAGGGGGAGATTGTTGGCATTGCACACTCCAATGAAATTGTAGGTGCTTGAAGGTGTTATCATTGATGACAACCTTGCAATCCTATGGCACCAGAAGGCACTGACACCGACAAACTCTACACTGGTAGATAGTTCACCGACAACGACAATAATGATTACCGACACCCTAGCTGACAAGATTTTGATTATTGTATATTGTATTTAATTGTAATATCTTTTGTAAGCTGACATGGCATATTGTAATAAGACTCATATATAAGTATGAGATCTTATAGATCATTTTGAGTGACATGTGATAGGATATATACACATGGATATGTAGAGCAAATATTAAGGCAAATTTTGGAGAAAGGCTTATGGTTATTGCATGAGCTTAAACCGGTACTGAACCTGGCATAGCAGATGCTTTTTGTAGCAGTACATTACATTAGATTTCCATAATCCATTTTCGTAAGTCAGTGAGACTTCCTTCTGTATTTGAGCAGTGAGCTCTAGACAGTTGGCCTCCCTGCATGTGCAGGCACATTATTGTAAGTAATATCCATTCATTGGCCAGTGAGTGAATATTGTGGGTCACAAATCCCACTGAGGTTTTTCCCACATCGGGTTTCCTCGCCAAAAATCTTGTGTTATGGTGTGCTTTCTATGTTGTGTTTATTGTTCATATGTACTGCATTAATTCTTGTTTACTGGTACATTGTTTTGGAATGCAAATTACTTTATAAGTTCAGAAAATCTAATAACCGATTAGATACCGATTCACCCCCCCTCTCAGTATCTTTGGGAATCCTAATAGAATTATAATCAATTTAAAAGCATTCAAATATTCAACAATTGAATCAACTTGTTTCATTATTAAAGAATAGAATCATCTTTGTAAGTACAACTTATTGATAACTCAATGATGAATAGTGAGTACCAATTGTCTTCTTTTGTAGTTATTTCCTCTCTTCCATTTTAACTTCATTTTCTTCCCTTTGTTGCTTGTGTTAGCATGTAGTGCTTGAATTTCTCCCTTTTTGTTTGACCCAATCCTCTTGTTATTAGCTGAGATTCTTCTTGAGTGCAATTATTCTTGAGTTGATCAAACTTTGGTAGTGTCGGGCAAGCACTAATACCATGAATGAAGGATTCCTAACTGGATGGTAATCCCTTAAGTGCTATTAGAGATAGCTCCAAATCATCTATATTATTTCCAATGATAATTGGTCTTTCAACTCTGAAATCCTCATGAAACAAGATGTAATTGATTCTCCTCTGTTCATGTAAATATGCATTAATTGTTGTTTTACGGTGATCAATTTACTTGTATTATTTATTTTATATGAGTTTGAGATGGTTTTGAACATATCATAAGCTGTAGTAAGTTTTGAGATGGTTGGAAGAATGTGATCTTTAATAGCCTCAATTATGATTTTCTTAGCCTTGTTGTTGTGTCTTTCCAGGTTGTTTGCTCTAGCTCGTCTTTAGGCATCTTAGTGTCTTCTTCAATGTATGCATCTAATTCGAGTTCTTGAAGAATTGTTGTTATTCGAATTCTCGATGAGACAAAGTTGGACGCGCCTTCAAGTCTATCCTCCACTCTAACACTGTTCATCATGATTGCTTTCCTTTGCTTCTAAATGCAAGTCTGAAAAAAGTTGTCTGTCATTTATTATTTCTCTACCAACTTGGCTCTGATACCATGTTAAGGAATTTGATCAGAGATAGAGAAGATAATAGTCTTATGATATTTAATAAGAATGGACTTTAAATGAGACTATTTCAATTAATATAGTTTCCTTCGATTTGTATCTAAATACAAATATGTGATATTAAATTTTCTATTGCAATGTCGATAGTTTTTTGAGTATTGTGATTTCCACTATTATTGATCACATTACTAAAAGTGTCATTGCTCATTGCATATCTATACGGGGACAAAGGGCCATGTCCACGTAGGGGCATGACTTCTACATGGCTTTATGCCATGTAGATTCATGACCTTATGGGGACACGACTCTCCATCTCCCCTCCATCGCATTAGTTAACAATGATGGTGCTTGGTTGTCTTAGCTAATGCAACCCAATAGTTATCGTGATCATATATATACCATGTCGATTTAATATATGTTATAAATAAATATGCATATATATATATATATATATATATATATATATATATATATATATATATATATATATATATATATATATATATATATATATATATATATTGATTTATTCAATCCGATGGAAGCTATACACTTAACACTCAAAACATTGAGATATCGGCCCAAGAAGAGCAATCGGTAACTAAGAAACCTACATAGGACAAGACAACTAACATAGGGCAGCCAAAATTAGAGAAACCGACAATTGTATAGACTGAGAAACAATCTAAGGCAGAGGTTCATGTTGAGTCTGGGAAACCAGTAGTTGCAGAGGTGCTTAATCAAACCAAGAAACCATCAAAGGTAGAGGCACATACACAAACAAATCCACCAGAAGAAAATGTAAGTAAAGTGGAAGCATTTGATGAAAATAAAGAGGATATAGTGAAGGTAATTGGTCAAACATCTGTTGAGAAGAAACTGATAGAAAAACTGAGCACATCTACAGGTGAATTTAGACCTACTAATATAACAGAGGTTCTATTGGATTCCATCAAGAGGATAACAAATTGCAATACCTTAGCATTTAAGGCAATTGATAACACATTACCTATCCCGAAGATGATTGCACCTAATTGTCAGATAGAGCGCATTAATGATTTTTTAGGTAAATTGGACACATTGTCCAAATTCATTGTTGATAATGTCACAACTCTAGAAAAGGTGAATGATGATACCATTAAGGAGATAGTTGACAAAGAGAAAAATACATTCTTTGAGAACACTATAAAGAAATGTACCGATCACTTGGACACACTTTTACCAATACTTAATTCTACAATTTTGGAGTATAAGGAGCTATATAGAGAAGTATGTAAACCTCACAGTTTGACAGAGGACATTGATGAAGAGATTAAGAAGACACAAAAAGAAATTGATGACATTGTGGATAATATGATAGGTTCATCTGAACTTATCTTAGTTTTTGAGCAGGAAATGGCAGTTTTTGAGGAGAAGTTGGAGAAACTTGAGAAAGAAAAGGAGAGAATAAGGTCTAAAGCCTGAGAACCAAAGAATAAACTTGGTCCGAGGTTAGATAGTCTGATTACTTAGAGAGCTGAAATGAATAAGGAAACAATTATTGGAGAACGATCACCAGAGCAGCAAATGCACTATCTCATTGGTATGATCCACCAAACTGAGGCAACTCTAATTGATAGCAACAAGTTTATGCAGAGTTTGAATCTAGTTTCGGCGGACATTTTTCAGATTGTAACCAACCGGTTACAGACCTTGAGGTAGCATTTTTGTACTCTTTCAATTATTTATGACATCCTTTGTCATTGATGTCAAAGGGGGAGTAGTAGAGAGAAAAAATCATGTATAGAGGAGATCACTTGCTCAGGGGGAGCACATCTTTTTCAAATTCAGTTTTGGGATAACAGTTTTAATTTTTCTCATGAGTGTTGCCATCAATCCCAAAGGGGGATATTGCTGGCATTCTACACTCATATGAGAATAGTTTATGTTGTCATTGATGGCAACCAACTAGCAACCAACTGACAATAGGTTTCTACATGAATAGGTAGACACTGGCACCGACATTTAGATTACATCGACAACAAAGAATACTGACACTCAGGCCGACATGGGATGCACTTTTGTTTATTGTAATATAATTATCTTTTGTAAGTCAACTTGGTATATTGTAAAAGACTCATCTATGTATGAGATCTTATAGATCATTTTGTAATAAAATGAATGGTAGAAGATAGTTTTTTAGTGGTAGTGAAGGTTTTTGGTTAAGGTATCTATCTGAGCTTAAACTGGTATTGACCCTGGCATTAGAGATACTGGTTTGAGTAGTACATTGTATTGGATTTAATTATCCATTTTGTAGTTAGAGAGACTCTTCATTGAGAAGTGAGCTCTAGGCTGTTGGCCTCCCTCCATGTGCAGGCTCCTATTGTAAGTAGTATTTATTCATTGGCTAGTGAGTACATATTGTGGGTCACAAATCCCAATGAGGTTTTTCCCACACTAGGTTTCCTCATTAAAATATCTTGTGTTGTGGTGTGTTTCTATGTTATCTCTGTTATTTGTGTTTACTACATTCATTCTTGTTTACCAGTACACTATTTTGGGTTGCAAAGTTATAAATAATTTTAAATATTCATTCAAACAGTTACACACTGATTCACGCCCCCCTCTCAGTGTCTTTGGGACTGTCATTGAATCTAACATAGAGGATTGTGTGTGTAGTTCAAATCTTAAGGTGTGGAGTCCTTCTTGGTAGGATCCTTATTGTCATTTGAAGGGTCCAAAAACTAAGTCCTTTGGATTTGTCCTTAGGTGTGTGAAGGGCTCTGCATCAATTTGTATCAGAGCTTAGAAGTGTACTTTGGACCAGAGAAGAAGACAAGATGTCTAGGGAAGAAGGATCCCAACATTTCCCATCAAGGATGACCAATGTTGAGTTGGTTGTTTTGGTAAAGAAGCAGATGGTAGAGAGAAAAGTAGTTAGGGCTAAGAATCGGGCCTTGAGAAATGAAATGGACCAGTTGAAGGGCAAAGTGGAGAGGGGAGAGAGAGACTCTGGAGGAGATGGAGAAGGGGATGAAGAGGAGATCTCTAGGCAAGAAGAACTAGAGGTTCCTACATACTAGAGACCCCTGATGAGTGTCCTCAAGTCCATGGAAAGGAGAACAATAGATGTGAAGTTAGATCTGCCAGTGTTTGCAGGTAAGATGGAACCAGATACAGTGATGGAGTGGATAGACTCCTTAGACAACTTATTTGAAATTGAAGACATACCAGAGCACCAAAGGGAGAAAATGGCCCAATCCAAAATGAAAGGGGCTGCACTAACTTGGTGGACTTTCATCCATAACTCATATTATAAATAACTTATGGAAGACCAAGAGTCACTTCTTAAAAATAATCTTTATTTAGAAATCATATCCACACTAGAAGCCAACTCATATTATTATGGCTGGACAATCATAGTTGATGAAGATAGCTTGTCAAATAGTGTATTTAAAATTGCAATCTATGCATGGACATCTTGCTATAACATGAGAATGAGAGACGACGCAAATGAATTAAAAAAGTTACTCCTATTTTTTTGGACACATTATTACACACTACCATTGTTGATGATCATATTCTTGAATATACCACATAACTAATTTAGTCAATGGAACCAATATCTTAAGTTAATCATCTTCATACATTGTAAAATCCTTTTGTATTGAAACAACATTATTCATAGCTTGCCAGTTTAAATTATGTTGCATCCATTCATATTCATTTTTTTCCCACATTTCAAGATCAACTTGATTGTATTCTAAATAATGGCTCATAACAAAGGAAAAGTTTGAATCTTCTAACATTCGCTTACCCTCCAATATATTATCCAAAGCATATCTTGCTATCGACGTAACCATTGCACATTGTTAGGGTGCAAGTACTACTTTATTTATGATGGAGGGGTAGATCATAGTTTAATAATGAGATTTAAATATTTTGTCAATAGATTAAGTTACTTACTCTCAATCATTAGCACAAATTTTATTGTGGAAATGCAACTTGAATTTGATAATTTATAAAATATATACTCCTAGCCATTATTGTAGTTTATGGTGGATATATAATTTAAATTTTGATATTTTATAACATTTATATATACACATTTCAATAGAAATAAGGGAAGGGGATAAATAAAAATTTGAAGAATGTATTCATTAATAAGAACATTAACATTATAATCATCAAGTTCATGTTGGTAAGAGTAAAGGAAATAATTGTAACTCAATATTCTAATATTATTTAGGGATAAATTTATTATTAGTAGCTTTAATAATATCACAGTCTAAATTTTTTAATAAGAAAAAATATCACAACTTGAGAAGATAATTACCCTATCAATGATTATATATTAATATATTACAACTGTTTTGCAAAGGTACTAAGATGTTCCAGTTTTATTCCAAACTGAAATTCGTGAAATCTCAAATTATGGCTTGGAATAAATTGGTCTTTAAGATTATTTTTCATGAAAAAGAGGCAATTGCCAATGATTTGAAGGTTGTTAATGAGGAGATTATTAGACATGGCACTAATTCCTCCACTAATGATGCTCAAAAGAAATTTCAAGCTTACTAGGAGATCCTTTGCTCCCGGGTTGAAATCTATTAGCAGCAAAAGTCTTGTGAGGTTTGGGTTAAAGAAGGTGACAGGAATACTGCCTTCTTTCAAGCTAAAGCCAAGCTTAAAAGAGTTGCTTCTACATTTTTTAGTATTAAGGATTCTAAGTCTGGTTATATCCTTAATTCAGATCAGCAGATTAAAGAGGAGGGAGTGTCTTTTTTTAAGGAATTGTTATCTCCTTCTTTTTCTTCTTCCTCCATGGATCATCATGTGGATTTTCTTTTAGATTCTATTCCCTCCCTTGTTTCCCATGAGGATAATGACTTTCTTATGAGGCCTTTTTCTTTAGATGAGCTTCATTCTGTTGTTTTTTCCATGGCCCCTGACAAAGCTCCAGGTCCTGATGGGTTTACTATCTTGTTCTTTCAGAAATGCTGGGATTTTATTGGTTTTGACTTATTAATGGCTTTGGAAGAGTCTAGGAGGGGTGGGTATATCCTTAAAAATTTGGTTTCTCTGAAAGCTGGTGTAAATGGATCAAGAGTTGTATTTCTACTGCTTCATTTTCTATCATCATTAATGGAGCTCCCTTTGGATACTTTTCTTCAACCCAAGGTGTTAGACAAGGAGATCCTTTATCTCCTTTCTTATTTATCATTATGGCAAAATCTTTTAGTCGATTGGTTATTAAGCAAAGGGATCTAGGCTTTTGGCAAGGGGTATTAATTCTTAACTCTGATATGTCAATCACTCATAACCTTTTTGCCGATGATACACTTTTATTTGGGTCTTCTTCTATTCAAGAGGCTACTCATATTAAATTTATTCTGGATACTTATACTGCTGGATCTGGCCAACAGATTAGCCCCCATAAATCCAAGATCTTCATTTTTAATACTCCTCATTTGGTGGTTGATAGACTTGTGAATATCTTAGGTTTCCCAGTAGACTCTCTTCCTTCTACCTATTTGGGGATTCCTTTCTTTATGGGATCTGCTAAGTCTTCTATTTGGAATTCGGTTATTGAGAGACTTAAATCTCGTATTTTTGCTTGGAAGGCTAGGTGGTTGTCTCTTTCAGGTAGGATACTTCTCATTAAAATGGTCCTAGCTGCCATTCCCAATTACTATATCTCAGTTTTTCAAGCTCCCAGATCAGTCATCTCCCAAATTGAAAAGATTATTCGATCTTTTCTTTGGAAAAACAACATGACAGAAGATAAAAAGATTCCACTAATTTCTTTGACCAAGATGTCTCTTTCCAAGAAAGTTGGTAGTGTTGGGATTCAGGACTTCTCTAAAAGAAATAGGGCTTTTGGGGGCAAACTAGTTTGGTCTATGTATACTAAGCCCCAATCTTTGTGGTACCAAATTATGCAGGCTAAGTATTTGGATTCCCAGAATCCTGCTAGGATCTTCACAATTTCTAATCCTCCACAGGGGTCTTCTATTTGGAACTTTATGATCTCTTGTAGGGAAGTGGTCTCTAATTTTCTCTCCTGGCAGGTCCATTCGGGGGAGGATATTCTTTTTTGGAAAGACTCCTGGAATGGCTTTCCCCCTCTTTCGCAGCATGATTCTCTTGCTTTTGTTTCAGTTGTTCTTTCTCAATCATGGGGAGTTAGATTGGTTAATTATGTAGATAGTGTTGATTTGTTTTCTCACAAGGTCTCATGGAAGGATCCCTCTACTCTACCATTGTCCTTGCAGGAAATTTTAAATTTCAAATATGTTTTGCAAGACCGACTGGCTTTCCTTTCTAACATCAAAGATCAACTTATTTGGTGCCCTTCAAAATCGGGAAACTACTCTGTTAAAGAAGGATATTTTGTTGTTCAACAAATAGCCAATCAAAATGCTCCTCATCGTGCCTTTTTGTTCTGTTGGAATAATTCAGTATTACCTAAAGCTGGTGTTTTTTCCTAGCTTGCACTGCAAAATAGAATTTTGACTAGTGATCATTTAGTCAAATTTAATATTGTAGCCTCCTTTTCTTGTGTCTTATGTGGTAAATCTCTTGAAGATGTCAATCATAATTTTCTTCATTGTGAGTTTGCGAGTAGTTGTTGGCATTTTGTCCTCCAAAAGTTATCTCTTTCATTCCCTTTACCTTTATCTTTATGGGACATGTTTCAATCTTGGCCAGTTTTGTATTCATCTTCTCTATTTGCTTGTTTGTGGTTTATAATTCCCTCTTCAATCATATGGGTCATTTGGTGGGAAATAAACAAGCGCATTTTTATATGTGACTCATCAGATTTATCGGTTGTTCTTGGGATTTTGGAAAGAAGTATTATTGAGCAAGTTAATGCTCATGTCTAGAAATATTTTAACATGAATTCAGAGTTCTCTTCTTGGGACAATTTTATGATCTCTTCTTGGAAAAGTATCATTATTTCTGTATCACCCGCCTTTCCAAGGATTCGAAAAACACCTATAGACATAAATTCCATAAAATGACATCCTCCTAATGCCCCTTTTTGTAAATTGAATTTTGATGGATCCTCCCGTGGAAATTCTGGTGATTCAAGAATAGGGATAGTTTTTCATGATCATTTGGGTTCTTTATTAACATTAAAAGCTATGCCAATTTCTCCTGGCACAAATAATATGGCCGAGGCTTGTGCTCTTTTAGAAGGTCTTGTTATGGCTAAGGATTTGAAATTCAAATACATTCATATTGAAGGTGATTCAGCTATTGTCATTAATGCTTGCAAGGCAAGAAAAGCTGATAATTGGCATTTCCGGTATATTCTTGAACAAATATGGACTCTTCTTGATATGTTTGAGCACCTCATCATCTCACATGTTTATCATGAAGGTAATGCATTGGCTGATTGCCTCACTAATATGGGTTGGGACAAAACAGTTATTGATTCCTCTCAATTGGGGGGTGATTTGATGAGCTTCCCAAACCTATTAATTATAGCCTGTAGAGAGTTGAGGATTTAATCTTTCTTATTATATGATTTCTCGTTTATACGAGTTGATATTCTCTTCTTTTGGTGAGGTATTTCTTTTCATAATTCCATTTGGTTTTGATTTGAGGTACTTTGCTTTACTTGATCATCACTTGGCATTCATTAATGATGAGTTGGTTGTTATTGATGTTGTTCGTGTGTTTGGTACTCTCTTCTAGTTGAAATCTGGAGATATTTATTTTCACATTGGGAATCCGTCCTTCATATGTCATTTAAAGTTTGGCGTAGTGTTGCTTTCATGATTATCTATGTACGCCGCTTCTTTTGGTTTGTCAATTTTTTTATGATATATCTCCTCTTTCTTTTCATTTACGACATAAAAATTTTGGGCTTCATTTCTCTCTAGCATTTTCACATTCACTTCTTCTCCTTTGGCATTTGTCTATAATGGCGGACCGCAGATCTCATGTCGTTGGTGTCAGTCATGTTTTGGAACCTTGTGTTTCTTGTAAATTCTCTACGTTCTGTAGTATATATATATATTGGTTGCAGTTGTTTTTTGGTGCAGGGGCATGTCAATTTTGATTGCAAGAGTTCTTTGTTACAGGGCCTTCAAGATGTCCCAGGAACTTATTTTGTAAATAAGCTTGCATGCTCCTATTCTGTAAAACAAGCTTATATGCTCCCATATGTAAATGAGCTTGCATGCTCCTTTGCTAATCTCTATTTTGTAACTAGCTCTGGCTAGAGGATTGTTCACTACTTCTCTTCTATAATCATGTTGATGAGAAATGACTAGAGTTTTTCTTGCTGGTTCTTTTCTTTGGGAGCTCAGTTTGAACCTGTTTTTAAACATATTGTAAAAATTATTTATTATTAATAAAATATATCAAGTGGCACTGCCACCTTGCCAAAAAAAAAAAACATTATCAAAATTAACTTTATTATTCTCTTTATTTATTTATTTTATTTTATTCAATAAAGAAAATAAATAAAACATTTTACAATAACAAATACAAATTAGCAATATAACTACTGAAAAAGACAATAGCAATAAGAGTAGCCTATTGAAAGGAAAACAACAATAGCAACAATTGAGCAAATATTGCAGCTAAAATAGCTCCAAAAAGTCACGATTTATGCATAACACTAAGGTTAGTCGAAAATTAAAGATCTTGGTCATGCTCGGTAGAACTAGTTGCATCTTTCATTTTTCGGAAAAGTGCATAAAATGAAGATTAGTGATCCATTTTGAAGCCAAATTAGCCACATCCTTGAACAAAAGGATAAAATTAACTTTGTTATTCTTACCGGTCATATTTTTGTCAACGTGATAAATGCAAATTTAAGTTGTGGAGGTAATACTGCTACTATTATTCAATTAATAACTCTCTTGCTTGAAACATTGAAGTATTTGATGGAGTTGTTATGCTCCTGTCTTATTATCATGATCATTAGTATTAAATTTAACATTTTATTCATTAAATTGTTATTATTTATTTCATAGAAATCAATATAAAGTATTCATTATAATTAGGATAATATTTTTATTAAGGGTTGTATTTATAGATTGCGTACAAATATTTGTCATGAGGGTAGAATGGTTAATGTACTTCTAATAACCTTTGTCAAAAAGCATTTGGTTTAATGGGAAAGTACATTTTGTAGGCACCTAGATGATTTGGAGTTGAAATCTCCTACAATAAATGATAATAACAATATTAATTCCTTAACACTAATTAAAGGATAACAATATTAAGTTATCAATATGAATATTACCATTAATGTTGATATTAACATTATTCACAAAGGGTATATTGATGTGGCATTAATACTAAACTTGATGTATGGGTATTATTTTTATTTTCATTCACAAAATTATTAATGTGGCATGAGATAACAAATGAAGTCATAATAAGTTAATGTGGACCTTACTATTACAATTACAGTGAAAATACTATGCTCATAATACCTCTACCAATAGAGCATCAAAGGGCCTCTACCTTCTCGTGGAATTTGCTACCTTTAAAGAGTATGCGTACTTAAAAAAAAAAGATGGTTTTCATAACAAATCTTTTGGGCATGATACAAACCTCTATAAGCTTGTAAAAATCCAAACTAAACACTTAAATAATAACACATAAATTATCTCTCTTTACCTATCTCTCTCTATACATAGATTCAAATGGAAAGCTATCAATTTGATACAATTTATTGAATACATTTAACATTCAATCTTGCAAACTTTTAATGATCTAGTTGACATTATAGAACTTGGATTTCTCCCTAATAGTTTTTAATCCTCAAAATGATCTAATTTCCATACTTGAAAGTTGTCATCTCACAAAAATATAACTAGTGTAAGTGTTGACATTTCATATCACGAATTAAGATTATCCATGCTTATCAAAAAGGATTTATTTTCTTGCCTTGACTAAAACCCTAAACCCTTATGACCCTTGCCACTTTATGTTGACTTGATGGTGTACATTCTTGATCACTTAAGTTATAAATTAAGTCTTTTATACCATCAAAGTGATTGGCCAACTTACCTAAGGCTTGCAATACTACCTCATCGTACCTTGTGTCTCAGATTCAAGGATTCAACAATTACTTTGTGTGGTGATTTAACACACAATTACAAGACCCTAATAGTAAGGCCTAGTTGTGATCATGAAATTGCATGATTATGATGTGTTTCCTTATGTTAGTGCATTTTTTTGCCCTTCATCACCTCTTAGTTGCTGACAGACTAATTTTTTTTCCATTGTGCCATGTGGCCATTCCTAGTTGTTGTTGCATCATAAAAAGAGTCCAAGAGAAGGCCAACCTTAAAGTCATGATGCTATGAAATATTGATGCATGTCTTAGGCCAACCTATTTTCTCCACTTCTCTCAAGCATTAACTTGTAAAGATAGGATATCATAGGTAAAGGAAAGTTGGCCCACAATAGGGTTGCAATGGAGTGAGATCTTGACAAGTCTATTAGGCCCATTGATATGATCAAATAAAGGCTCTAATAGTGGTGTCCATATGGTGGTCATTCACATAATCACAAAAAAAGAAATCCTACAATGGTGTGATAGACCAATGCATGTCCATCCTACTCAAAGGAGATTGTCTAATTTATGGCCTTGACTGGTCGATAGTTTCTAATGCGATGTATACCTTTTAAGTTGTAAAATTTAAATCTGGTTAGAGCACACGATCACCGTTGATCTCATCACATCAAAACCAGATAGACAGTACACATTCTAACATAGAGAACAACAATCTACAAGTCTTATGTTCATAAGAATAAACCTGATAATGTGATCTATAGAATAGTGATCACCATTAAATCTCAACAACTACTCAAACCGTCATTTTCTTGAGCCATGAGAGCTATAGAATGTATTCAATGTACCTTGCCAGAGATCAATGACTTAGATGAGGCCCATGCTCATCTAACGACCAAATCTCTTCTTTTGATGAGCCTGAGGTTGCAATGTAACACCATAATTGTCTCCCATCCCTTTAATAGATTTGCACACCTCTATACCATTTTATTAGTGAGCAGGTTACCCTCATTCAATTCTAGGCATCTTTCTTTTTGTTAGAGGGCATTCCCTATGCTTACTGATCTGATCAAAGTTACAAGACTTAGGTTTTACCCTTCTTTATCTACAGGGGAGGAGGTTAGGGTTTTCTTTAACATGCCTTGGTCTTTTTCTAAAGTTTAGTGATAGTTAAATAGGCTAATAAGTCTCATTTGTAAGGGTTCCTTCCTAGCTATTTGTTGTGGAGCTTATGCATTGTGTATCTATAGTGTTATTGTAACATAGCTCATTCCTCTTCATAATCAATAAAATTTCTAGATTCGTCCATTTACACACTATTTATTACTTATGTACATGATATGTATTTGCTAGACAACCTGCAACTACTATCTATCATCATCGGTGCACAAAATACTGACATCACTATATGTATTCTTATAAGTTCCTGCTCTCACTATAGTTGTCTCAATTAGCCTAGCCAATTGGGGGGTCTATGTTTGAAATATCCTAATTGGATTTGACTACCTCCATGGTTGAACATTCTTCAGTATTCAAGTGGTATCTTGACCCTCTTTTCATTCCTTGTTTATCTACTGCTACTAGTTCTTTGCCTTTGTATTTCTCATGGTTTTTATTTTCCTCATTGTATTCCCTCAGACACTCTTGAAGAGCTTTAATGAACAATTTGTAATCTTCTTTGGTTTCCACCCAAGTGTGCCAATATGATACTTCTAAAATGTTTTCTCTAACTATGTCATCCTCTAGTAGCTTTTCAAGTTTAAAATTTTTGATATGTTCATTGTAACTAATAAGTTTGCAATGCAACATTGAAAGTAATAAGTCTTTTGAAAGACTCAATAAGTGCCTATCTAATCCTTTGAAACTTTCCTCGATTCCAATCTTCCAAATTTACCAAAGTATTTCAATATAATTTAAAATGAACCATAATAGATTAAGTTCTTTTTTTGTAATTTTAATAGCACCAAACACAATTTTAAAATAAACAATATTATTAATCCACCCTTTGAACATATCAACACAAAAGTGTTGAGCCATATTTTTGTAGCTACAAAACAATTAAAAAATATATGTTTCATGCTTTTTGTTCCCTGCATACAAAGCACAAATCATTATTATTCACAAAATCTTTATAAGGTAGCATTTGCAATATAAACAACCATTTAAAACTAAATTTCTTAGCCTAGATATAAGGATTCCAATTCGTAACAAAATATTATTCCATTCATTGTTGCTAAAGTCAACCTAATAGATATTGTTTATGGTGAAAATGGATAACAATAACAACAATATTGAAAGGCTAAATGAATCCAACCACTAAACCCTAGCCTAACAATGAACAAAGATCCACCATAACATATGAAGATTACCTAAGACAATGCAAATAAGTCAAAATCACAAAGATTATACCATCACATGTCCAATGGGGTTTTGATCTCCATTCTTCCTATCTCCATTGATCTTGCTTGATATATTTGCTCTCAGATTTTTATATGCACAAGAGCTCAACAAAGAACGGAATGTGGTTGCAAGTAGGATCGTAGTGTAGCCAAGTACTCCAAAATCAGTCATTAGTCATTAGGCCTTGACAATGAAGGAAGCATCTCCTTAAATAGAAGACACAATAAGAAATGGAGGGTTAAGATTGAGAGGTGTAAAAAGAGAGGTCGGCTAGGATTAGAGGGTAGGTAGAAGAAATACCAAAATAATGAAAGAGGTAGGTAGTGTAGGAATTAAGAGATGAATGACATGTGTCATGTGTAGAAAAAGATAATGAATTAATTAAATAAATAAAGATTTATTTAATTAATAGAAGAATAAGACAATTAAATAAATAAAAATATTTATTTAATTTAGGAAAGGGGTAATTTAAATAAATAAATGTATTTATTTAAATAAGAAATAAGGCTAGAAGAGGATAAATGAATTAATTAAATAAATAAAAATTTATTTAATTAATAGAAGAAATAGGCTTAGATAATTAAATAAATAAAATATTTATTTAATTAAACATGACAATTTTGGGTGTCTACATTTTGCCCCTCTTTGAGACAATGCAGCTTGTCGCGTTGTTTCAAAGAAGATAAGATGAACTGATACAGAGTTGCCCCAGTATGGGAATAATATGCCCCCTTGAGAGATTGGATGAAAATGTTGGAAAAGATTGAAGACAATCTCTCGATAAGAAAGAAAGGCTAGAAAGGATTCACCGAATAAAGTGACAAAGTCACAGGATGAAGAATACTGACTTGGGAAATGAAGGTGAGGGCTAGGATAGGCTATAAGATAGACCACGGGCAAAAGACATCCTCATTGTCATCCACACCCTTACAAGATCACAGTGCAGAGCGAGAAAAGAGCAACAGCAGTCAACAGCGATGGCCTTTGTTCACAGATTCGACTGCGTTCGCCGATTTTAGAGGCCAGCAGAGGCAGGAGAGCCGATAAGTACCATGAAACCTCCTCGTACTTTCACGCATTTTAATTTTTGTCATTAATGCTCAGTAGGTAGCAATAAATGCGCTTAGGAATAGGGTACAAAAAAATGCAAAAACGCGCAACCGCGTCTGTGTCAGTGTCAGGCGCGTCTGTGTCTAACAGGCGCGTCTGTGTCGGTTCCAGGTGCGTCTATGCCTGGGACCGCGTTTGCATTGATTGCAGGCGCGTTTAGGTATTGTAGAGGCGTTTGTGTCATGAAGTCGCATTTAGGTTCCATAGGCGCGTTTGTGCATAATGTAAGCACGTTTGTGTTCAGAAAGTGCATCTGTGTCGCAGAAGCGCGTTTGTGCAGTCTAGAAGCGCGTTTATAAGTTTAAAGCGCGTTTATGTGTCAAAATGCATGGTTTTAGTCTTCTAGGTCAAATCGGCAGTTCTGTGATGAACATACGCTGTCGATTGGATAAGCTGCTGAGAGGATACACTCAAACAGGTCCTCTAGGAAGACTAGGATAGATCAAGGCACTTTGTGATGAACAGGGAGTACCAGGATAGGCAGCACTTTGTGATGAACAGGGAGTGCGAATGTGAGTAACACTTTGTGATGAACAGGGAATGTCACACACGTAGTACTTTGTGATGAACAGGGAGCACTACTAGGATAGATAGCAACACTTTGTGATAAACAGTGAGTGTCATTAGGATAGATAACCATAAGCATTTAGATAGCAAGTAGCATTGTGTGATAAACAGTGAATGCCACGATAACTGACATGATTGATTGTTTGACTGCAGGAGTATCTGCCTATGTTGGAGTCACGGGAGAGATTCCCGTCTACACAGAGACTACGGGCAGAGTTGTCGTTTCAGGATAGAGCTGCGATTGAGGAGATGGGCCTCAGACATGTACTGTATGTGCCTGAGTTTCGGGCAAACATGGGTTTGCTGACTGCGCTGGCGGAGAGATGGCACTCCGAGACCTGCACGTTTCACTTACCGATGGGGGAGATGACAGTGACCCTCGAGGATGTCTATAGGATTTTGCACATACCGATCGATGGAGAGCTGATTCCATATGATCGAGATGGAGACAAGGAGGCGTTGAGACGGGTATTCCAGGATCCCGGGTTGGAGATGAGAGCAGGGCACGTGGCATGGGATACCATGACCGCGACAGGTTTAGCTTTGCCAGCTGTGATCGGAGGAGCCAGCAGTGGGTTCTTGTGTCCTGACAGAGATACACGGGGGTTGGCAGTGGGTTGGGGAGGAGCACTGGAGATATTGGTGACTGAGCACACCAGATATGCATGGGGGCCATGTGTCTTGGCACATTTATACTATGAGCTGCATCAGTTCGTTTATCACGGATTAGTGGGACTGGGCTGTGGAGTGACACTCCTACAGGTGTGGGCATATGAGCACCTTCCTATCACACGGCCGATTCACTTCAGAGGTAGAGGGCATGGACGGAGCTTTGTACACCTTTATGATATGATTACGTCATAGCCTCGGATTGGCCGGCTGGAGCACTGGAGGCGTGTTATAGATGATATTGACACAGTCATCTGGAGGTCGTACCTGGGGTGCGAGGAGTGGGAGGACGACACCTTGGAGCTGCCATGTACATTCAAGAGTAGATATCTGATTGGGCGGACGCCCTACATTTTGGAGAGACAGCTGGTTGACAGGGTAGGCAGACAGTTCGGCCGGATCCAGAGGATGCCGCGAGGCTCAAGCATGTATGCCCGTACAGTCAGGGATCAGGCACAGTTCGGGCCATTATTATCATATGATCAGGCCGTGACACAGATGACAGAGATGATACCATTACCCTGGGATATGTGTCCAGAGGTTGAGGATGCAGGTATGGATGCAGAGTACGCTGCATATTGGGCAGAGCATCCGTTTCCGCGGTTGACAGATCCGGGAGAGCTGCTGGAGGGGGAGGTTGGAGGGGATGATGATGATGATGGTGGAGGGGATGGAGGTAGAGGCCGACGGAGGTGGAGGGGAGTAGTGGGAGAGAGGAGAGTGGCACCTCGGAGGGAGGGAGGATAGGAGGGACCAACCCAGGTAGTGAGGGGGCGAGGTGGATTGCCCCTGCAGGTACCAGCAGCACAGGGACAGAGGCAGGGACAGGTGCAGAGACAGGTGCCAGTACAGGAACAGGTACAGAGACAGGTGCAGGCACCCAGACATGTACAGAGACAGGCACCGGTTCAGGCACCCAAACAGGTATAGGGGCAGGCACAGATACAGGCACCTGCAGAGGGAGAGCCACAGGTAGAGGCTGAGGGTGGAGATCCTGAGGAGGATGAGCTGTTAGAGCTGAGAGAGATCTGCCAGGGCCAGGCAGACGAGATCCAGGAGTTGGAGCGGGAGAGGGATCGCCTCAGGATTAGGCTCTGAGATACAGAACGAGAGAGGGATCAGGCCATTCAGCGATATACTGAGGCTGAGACAGCTCTGAGGGCAGGGAGGCAGGCGGCAGAGGACACAGGGGCAGGCTACGCATATGTGCTGCGAGCCGGTGAGGAGATTGGCTACTGGAGAGACCTGTACTATGGTGTAGTGCCAGTGGATCAGCGGGTGAGGAGCTTCCATAGACCATCGCGGACAGCGACGGCTACGGGAGGGAGTCGGAGGAGGCAGGAATCTAGTGGTGGGGTTATGGGTCCTCTACCACCACCAGACAGGCAGGGGGATCCTGGAGCGGGTCCATCTACAGCTCAGCGTCTGTCGAGGCCAGGCGGCTCCGAGGGAGGGAGTTCATCATAGCCATAGAGGGCTCCCCTTTGTATCAGTATATGTACCATTTTTGTATTGTAGACACCTACGGGTGATTTTGTAGCCATATGATTCTTTTGACATCATTGTATCATGACACATTTGATTATATATGAGAGATGATTCATTTTTGCGGCAGCTATATGCATGTGTACCTATGTGATGTATGCTTCGATGATGTATGTTTTATGTGATAGATGCAATGCAATATTTTTGTTCTTTTATGTTTTAGATGTGATGCATAATGCAAATGTGAATGTATGTAATGCAAATGAATATGATAATGCAAACGATTATTTACCTGATGAAAATGTAAGATGTGCTAACATATGTTGTATGCAGGATGTGATGCAATTGTGATATCTGAAATGCTTATATGTGGTGATGCAGGTGTAACTATATGAAATGCAAATGTTTTTGGTGTGTCATTATACTCAGTCATGTGATAGCGGGCTACGCGGACTCGAGAAGGACGATGGAAGTCAATCAAGAAAGGGGGATGGAAGACAGAAGATATGAACGTGAAAGAGCTTCTTGTGCGTTATCATCATTGAGCTTTATTATGGCAAAATAGGTTATGACAATCGAGGCATTTGTTTGACCCAGAAAGTCATTATACCCGTTTGCATGGAGGTAAGACAGTCACAAACAAGGAATGCCCCAGTTCATACTAGACTCACAGTGTCCTCATATCCTTGGACAAGTCATAGCATTACTAAGAAACAATCCACAGATAGCAAAAGAAAATGGGTGACGATACCCCATCCTCGCTTTTCTAGTCAAAGACATCCTGGAGATAGAATCTCTAGTCAGAGATATCCTGGAAAAGCTAAAAGACATGTCACCAAAAGATAAAATCAAAAGAAAACCAAGACTCGACACCAACATCCACTGTAGTCCTCAAGTTTAGTGTCTCTTGTCATTTGTTTAAGTCTTATTCAATTGTGGTCACAATGTTCACTTTCACAAAAAGGATAGATAGCACTGAACCATATGTTGTCTGAGTCTGTTGAAAGATTTGATTTTGTTGAAGCTCATTGTTGCTGTTGTGTCTCATTTGAAACTGACTGAATCCATGAAACTGATACTTTATTGTGGAGAAAATGGAACTTTATTGTGGACTGGCGATGCAGATGTTGCTTTATTGCGGATTGTGCGCGGATAGACTTGAAGGAAGCTGGAAGAAACTGTACTCCTCGAAACATGTGATGTTCTCAGTTCCACACCCATTACTAGACGTAGGATTTGCCTTAGCCACAGATAGGATCTGATTTATTATGGATGGAAAGGGAGTGAAAAGGGAGGGTTATGGATGGCTAACCAATCTTAGGTAGATCAATAACAAGCCATGATGGGAATGGGTAAGTTTATTGTGAATGAATAGGTTGTGAGTGTGTGCAAAGTGAAAGATGAAAGAGAATCCTGAAGGAGAGAGGAGCAAAGTCTCTACACATGGCGCTGGTGACCCAGTTTTCACCATGGTACTTGCCCAGGGCGCCACTGAAGTGGTTTTCACCGTTGGACGAAATTATTTCTCTTTACTTTTTTCAAATTTTCAATGTTTTTTTGTGTCACAAGGCGCCTGTTTGCCAGGTTTTCACCAAGTAACGATTTTTTTGTTTTATAATTTTTTTTGTATTTTTGAATTAGGATATTCTGAAGAGCTATGTGTAGAACCTGCGAAGGTGCATGTTGTTGATAGGATCCTCCAAAGGTTCACCTTCTGTAGTTGAGAGCTGATATGCCCTAGATCCATATGCTGCTGTAATGATGTAAGGACCAAGCCAATTTGGTTCAAACTTGCCCTTCTTCTCTCTGTCTTGCTGATTTTTGGGATTTTCTCTGAGAACTAAGTCGCCTACCTCAAATGTGTGAGGCTTTACCTTGTGATTGTAGTTGCATTGTTCCTTGACTGAATGATGTGTAGCTTGAGTGACTGTCTTCCTTGATGAAGGAACTGCGATAGAATTACTAGTGTGTGGACTACACAGGCCCGTATGCGTGTCACCTGAAGAAGTTTGGGCATCACTGATAGCAAAGTCCTTCGAGGAAGCTCCATTAAAGGTCCGTGATGTATCACCAAAAGGGGATGGATGTGTGGACCAAGTGGATGAGTGATGAAGGCTTATGATTGTGAAAAGAAGTGAAAGTAGGATAGCATGATGGGGACTTAAGATCAACAAGTGTGCTTTTTGACTTGAAATTTTAGAACTTTTGCCCCCAGTTATTTTGATATTAGGGGAGATCAACTCTTGTTCTTTTTGCTTCATAGGAGTTTTATCCTTGACCTTGATTTTTGCAGAGTCCAATAGCTTTTGATTTTGATTTGGACTGAAGCACTTTTCTTTATTTTTGACTTTTAGATTTTTTTTTTCAAAGCTTGATTTTTGATCCCCAATGAGTAAGGGCTTTTGTAATTCTTGTTGATCCAAGTCTAGGGGAGGAGTGGAAATGGAATGAGTGGATGATATGGTAAGGCTATGTGATTTCTCAAGAGGGTTGGCGATACACTCAATAGATTCTTTGTTAGAACCACTCTTAGGACTATTGATATCAAGAGTTGCTTGCACCGCTAGAGGAGATTTGCATCCAGACTTAGTAGCCACAACACTAGGTGGTTCACACCCAATTCCTTGGCATTGAAAATTGTTTGTAGGTTGTTCTTGTTGACAGAATACCTTAGGAGATAATGGGAGTTGGTCAACATGAAATATATACTCACCACATCCTAGGTCTTTAATCTTGAACTTTTCTTTTAGCTCTGCTTGTTTGGATGTAGAAGCTTTTAAGGATTCAGGATCCACATATGCCGATGAAGGAATAGCTTCTTGATTAGCTGGAATTGTTATTTCGGATCTAGGTTGCAGATTGTTGCAATATATGAATGGATTTGGATCCGCTTTGACGGTTACTTCAACTCCATTGTGTGGAAACTTGATACATCGATGATATGTAGATGGTATTGCTCTCATTTCATGAATCCAAGGACGTCCTAGTAATATGTTGTATGTGAGATCAAGATCAAGGACTTGACAAACCACATCCTTTGTAACTGGCCCAACTCTGAGAGGTAAGGTGACCATGCCCTTGGATGAGCGCTCTTCATCATCATATGCCTTGATGGTGATTTGATTTGTTGAATTCACAGCTTTATCTGAATATCCCAATTGTTTAATGGTGCTCAATGTACAAATGTTTAGACCTGCTCCTCCATCTATCAGGACTCGCTTTATTCGATGTTTATGTATGAAAGCTTCAACCTGTAAAGGTGCATTATGTGGCTGACTTATGGAGGCGTCATCGGCTTCTGTGAACGTAAGGGAATGTGGAATGGAAAGGTATCCCACCATGGCTTGAAACTGGTCCATGTTCAGATCAGTAGGAATGGTAGTGTCTCTCAAGATTTTGTCAAGGATAGCTTTATGAGCGGGGGATATGCGTAAGAGCTCAAGAATAGAGATGAGCGCGGGTGTCTTCCCTAACTGTTCTACAAGGTCGTACTCAAGCTTGGTTGATGAAGGATTGGTATTCTTAGTGGAGGCACCTGGCAACGTGATTTTACCTCGACGAGTTGTAACATGACATTCAGAGGTATGCTCAGAAGAAGATCCCACACCTTTTAGGACAATCTTGGGTCTCTGAGAAGGATTCTTAGGATTTTTGTTCTTGATAGTAATAGTAGAGATATGATTGTCCATTGAGATGTGGTTGATAGTAGAATCATAATTATAAGGTGCTCTAGTGTAATTGGCTTGATCATCTGTGACTTTGGCTTTTCCTTTGTCATGTTTTGGGAATGGTTCCTTAAACACCTCATGTTCTTGATTAGATGAATGTCCCTCAATCTCAATATTACCTCTATCAATGAGATCTTGCACAATGTTCTTCAATCGATGGCAATTACCTGTCTTGTGACCCTTACTCTTATGAAATTCGCAATACTCATCATCATTCCACCAATTTGGTTTGACCTTTGGTTCATATGGAGTGTACTTCCTTCGTGGTCTAGAAGTTGTTTGAGTGTTCACCTGATTGTTGGTAGAACTTGATCCAGAAAAGACGAACTTGGGTCTCACTGTGTTGGCATCAACAACACCATCATTAACTATGTTCTTGTTCTTGTTCCAAAATTTTGGTTTGTCCTTTCCTTTAAAGTCCTCTTTGTTTTCTTTGAATATCTTAATGACTCCTTGTTCAATTAAGACTCTTTCTGTTGCTAGGCCCTTTTCAATAACATCCTTGAATGTAGACAAACAAGCTTTCCTAAGATCATAGCCAATAGCCTTATTAATGTTTTGAGTGAACATTTCTACCATTTGTTTCTGTGGGATTTCGCAAGAGCATCTGCTAGCTAAATTTCTCCATCTTTGTAAAAATGTTGCGAAAGATTCTCCTTCCTTTTGTTTCATATTGCACAAGGTAGTAACTGAGACATCTGTTTCTATATTGTAAGAGAAATGCTGAATGAATGCCTCTGCTAAGTCACCCCATGACTTAATACCAGGAGGTAATTGAGAAAACCATTCCATAGCTTGATCGCCTAAGCTTTGTGGGAACAACCTCATCAAGTATGTTTCTTCTGCCGCTACCTCAATGCAAGCTGTGAAGAATTGTCTTATGTGTGCCTTGGGGTCTCATTTCCCTCTATACTTGTCAAATTTTGGCGTCACAAAGTGTGCAGGAAATGGAGGCATTGGAATGCTCTTATCGAAGGGATAAGGACATATATCTCTCATAGTGTATGTTGGTTTTGATGTACTCATGTCCTCCATTTTCTTTTGTAAATCTCTTATTTGTTGCTCCAAATTATTTTTGGGAGGAGATTGATTTCTTGTAGCATACCCCATGTTTGAAACACCCATTTGAGGAGGAGCTTGTTGCATGTATGGATGATACTGATTGTAGAGATGTCCATATGGAGGAGGTCTGTAATGATGTTGCATATATGGACCACTTGGTATTGATTCATGTTGAGGAACACCATATCTATTTTGTGCATGTATACCATACTCTACAGGCATGTCATGTTCTATTGTATTGCCCCCAAATTTGACATGAGGTTTCCTTGTGTCCAAATTTTGAGCATGCCTTGGAATATCCCATTGCTTTGGTGGTTGATCCTTAGCATTGATATGTGATTGAGCATATTTTTCTCCATAAGACTTCCATAATGGTCTTCGAAGGTAAGTATCATATGTTTGAGCATGTGTATGTGGGACTTCTGGTTTTTGAAGCAAAGCTGATGGTGATTTAGGTACCATATGTGGTCCTCTATTTCCTCCACTATTAGGTCTCCTTTGATCCATGTTGGAGTGAGTTTGTTGCAAAGGTCGGTTTTCCATAAGTTGAGACATGTCAAAATCATGAGGTATCTTGGCTCCACTTTGTGCTATCATGTGTAAGAAGTATTGTCTATCCCTCCTCATTATTTCTTCAACCAATCTATTGAAATGGGGATTCATAATGGATTCTTCTACATCTGCTGAATGTATTGAAAAGTTGTCCACATTGTCATTGTGTGTAGCATTGTTGTTTGTAGTGTCTGTGTTTTCCACATTTGGAATGTTTCTATAAACATCCATGTCAGGCAATGTAGTGTGCTCAAGATTGAAAAATAAATCGTTATCATACTCATAAGAGCTCATGTTTGCGGATTCTTGAGCCTCTTTAGCTTTTCTCCTAGATTTTTGAAGACAGGTTTCAACCATGAACTAGGTATTGACCAAGATGTGTGAGACTAGATGAAAATGGAAAGAGTATGGAAGACCAAGAGTTGAATGGAATGTAAATGAGTCTGAAGTGTACTTGTAATGTCCAAAGTGTAAGACCAAGTATGTATGTAGTAGAGTAGGTGTGACTTCCAAAGAGAGGATAGTTTCTCTTGATGAGGTAAGTTGACCTTGACTCTAAGTAAAACCAAATGAGACCCAAAGGTAAAAAACCTTGATGAGGGACCACTTAGCAAAGTGTAGTTGTATGTAGTGTGTTGACAAAGTATGATGAGGACAAGCAAGTGACCTTTTGACTCAAGTTTAGACAATTGTGAATGTAAAATGAGATGTGAAGCAATGATGGACTATGTGAGACCCAAGGACAGGTTGAATGCTAGATGAAACCTGAAGAAACAACCTAGGAAGCTCAAGTATTCCGAAACTGATTTCTTTTGTTTGCTGGACTGTGAAATTTTTCCAATTTGTGAAGTTTTTGGTTGTGACCAAATCTGAATGTTTGACTATTTTTCGTGACAAGAGGACACAATGTTGATGAGGACTCAGTGTTTGCAAGTGTTTAGACTCCAAAATGACTCCAAGAAAAGTGTGTTGTTTGATGTAAAATTGTTTTGCATACACTTGAAGACACAAAAGACACAATGTTTTGTTGTTTGGTCTTGATTGTTTGAATGTTTAACATAAGTCAAGCCCAATTCTTATGGCTAGCCAAGACAATAGTTGTTGATCCCACATGGGGTTTTACCCCCGAGGCTACGCTATTCAGAGCGGATACTTAGATGCTTGACCTCACTGGCTCCACCCTCGGCACTCACTTCTCGGGTCAGCCAAGCATCAGTCCCCATGAAAACTCCCCATGGCGAACTTTGTATCTCTACTAAGAACCGTATGTGTGTGGGTCGCTACCAGAGGTCTGACCTCCTGCCCCAACAACTAGAAGGATTTGGGCTTCTAAAACAAAAAGGTGCTAGTAAGGGCATCCGCTCGTGTGGCCATACATGCGGCACTTTTAGCTTTGTAAATACAGAAGGCTCCCAGCCAGTAGGGGTTACGCCCTACAAATGATCAAATAAATTTGATCAAATGGGTTTATGGGGAGACATAGTGTCGGTAGGAACTAATCAGCACACGTTATTCATAGTTTTCACCATGAATACATTTGATTATAGTGGTTTGGATGAGGTGGGTTTTCCTCGCTACCACTTGGGTCATTCTCTTCTCACTAGTAGTCCTAATGACCACACGAGAAGACAGACCCTCTAAAGATTAAACAAAAAGAGCCTATTGCTCAAGACACAAAAGATAATGATTCAATTTTAGTGCACCAATTGAAGTGTTTGCTAGTCTATGAAAATAAGGCACACAATAAAAATCCAAAAACCCTTGCCAAGGATCTACAACAAAGATTTATTAGTAGTTTGGATTGTTTGAAATAATCACCCCTTCCTGCAAGCACACAAGTTAGGTAAATTTTAGATCCAAAGACTTTGTGAAATAGGGGCCTTCAATAATGCGTTTTGTTGACCAATTCAAAGATCTGATTCATCATAAAAAAAGGATCACCTGTAAAATTTCAAGAGATTTCCAGAAATGTAAGAAAATCCAAAAAAATTGCTAATTTGCTCCAAAAATTAATTTTTTATGAAAAATCATAAAAAATTCATATAAAATGCAAAATAGATCCAAAAAATTTGAAATTTTTACTGGAAAGTCCTTATGGTCTTCCAAACCTGCACAAAAAATTTTCTGTAACAAATCCAAGCAGTTTGTGAGATATGAGTAAAATAATGCAAAACCCTAATTTTCAAAGATCTGATTTTTGAGGAATGATTTTGCATCAAATTTAAAATAACAAAGAACAGATATTGTGTATAATTTTGAGATATTTCCAAAAATGTAAGAAAATCCAAAAATTCCGCTAATTTTCTCTCAAAATTAATTTTTTATGAAAAATCATAAAAAATTCATATAAAATGCAAAATAAATCCAAAAACTTTTAAATTTTTACTAAATATTTCTGATACATTTCCTGACTTGCACAAAAAATTTTGTGTCAAAATTAGAAACGGTTTGTGAGATCTGATCAAAATAAGGAAAAACCCTAATTTTTAAAGATCCAATTTTTAGGGAAATATTTTGCATCAAAATTAAAATCACAAAGAACAGATCCTATGTATAATTATGAGAGATTTCCAAAAATGTAAGAAAATCCGAAAAAATCTCTCATTTGCTCTCAAAATTAATTTTTTATGAAAAATCATAAAAAATTCATAGAAAATGAAAATGTGCTCCAAAAATTCTGAATTTTGGCTTGAGAGCTCTTGATACTTTCTTCAACCTGCAAAAAAAATTTGGTGCAAAATTTCCTAGCCGTTTGTGAGATATGATCGAATCTCTCCAAGATCTTGATTTTGTGTCCAAAACCCTAGCTGCACAAGGTTATTCTCCAAATTGTTTTACAAAATAGCAATATAGGGTTAGAAAAATCTGCAAAAAACATAGATTTAAGAAAAATCCATGTCCCACCGGGTGTGCCAAAATGTTTATGGTGAAAATGGATAACAATAACAACAATATTGAAAGGCTAAATGAATCCAACCACTAAACCCTAGCCTAACAATGAACAAAGATCCACCATAACATATGAAGATTACCTAAGACAATGCAAATAAGTCAAAATCACAAAGATTATACCATCACATGTCCAATAGGGTTTTGATCTCCATTCTTCCTATCTCCATTGATCTTGCTTGATATATTTGCTCTCAGATTTTTATATGCACAAGAGCTCAACAAAGAACGGAATGTGGTTGCAAGTAGGATCGTAGTGTAGCCAAGTACTCCAAAATCAGTCATTAGTCATTAGGCCTTGACAATGAAGGAAGCATCTCCTTAAATAGAAGACACAATAAGAAATGGAGGGTTAAGATTGAGAGGTGTAAAAAGAGAGGTCGGCTAGGATTAGAGGGTAGGTAGAAGAAATACCAAAATAATGAAAGAGGTAGGTAGTGTAGGAATTAAGAGATGAATGACATGTGTCATGTGTAGAAAAAGATAATGAATTAATTAAATAAATAAAGATTTATTTAATTAATAGAAGAATAAGACAATTAAATAAATAAAAATATTTATTTAATTTAGGAAAGGGGTAATTTAAATAAATAAATGTATTTATTTAAATAAGAAATAAGGCTAGAAGAGGATAAATGAATTAATTAAATAAATAAAAATTTATTTAATTAATAGAAGAAATAGGCTTAGATAATTAAATAAATAAAATATTTATTTAATTAAACATGACAATTTTGGGTGTCTACAGATATTATTAATATGTTTAATAAGATCATCATTAGTACATAAGGACTTGTAAATCAAATTAGAAGTGGTAATCAATAATGCTTTACTATCAACACATTAGTAATGCAAGTATCTCACCTCATCATATGAACAAGTCATTGGAAGGTAAAACTGAGTGCAGGAGTCCCTGATAATAGAGTATGTCCTCCAACTTGAATTAGGGAGGTCAAATTACATACTCAAGGAGGCCTAGTTCTTAAGCTATTCATTAATAAGGATATTCTTAAAACATCAGATCTGCTTAGCATGGCATTTTTTTGGCAAGGCATCCTTGCAGAAGAGCGAGGGGTTTACCTTTATAAAATAGGTTCCACCAAATAGATCTCTCTCCACATATACTGCCATCTTCAATGATGACCCCATTATGAGTGATGATATCCCTCACACACTCTAAGTCTTTCCATATGGTTTTAACTATTAAGGATCCTATAGGGGCAATAGGGAATCTAGTAGCTATAAGATCACTAAGAGGAAGAATTTTTCAAGATTTGGCTTGTTTAGGAGAGGGCAACCTTATATTTTTCTTAAACAAAACTTTCCAAGGCTCCTCTACATCTAAGGCTTTAAAGATTCATTTTACTGCCAACACAACTCCTTGAATTCTAAGGTCTTTTAATCCCATGCCCCATCTCCTTTTGTCTAATAAATACCATTACCACTTAACATAATGAGCTTTCTTATTACCTTTTCCATCTAACTAGAAAATTTCCTAATATGCTTCTAAAAGTCATTAATTTGGTAGCTTCTAAACAACTAAATTGAAGAATAGCAAATAATATAAGAAGAAAGAATCTTCTCGCAAACTTGGAGTCTTCCTGCAAGGGAGAGGAATTGCATATTCCTTCTATTAAGCTTACTATCAATTCCACCCTTTATCCACAACCACCTCTTTCAGACAAGGGCTAATAGCAAACAAGATGCCTAGGTATCTCACCTATTTAAAGGGATCACCTCATTGAAAACCACATTTATCAAACCAAAAATGGGGACCGTTCCTCCCATCCTCACATAATTGATTTGGAGATTGATAATTGAGCACCATTAGCATCACAAAATATTTTAAATTTTTTATAAGAGCCTCAACATTGTTTTCTTCCATTAAAACAAATAATGTTGTATCATCTACAAATTGAATATTTAATATATCCTCATTATTTGGTAGGGTGATGCCTCGTATCCTAGGAGATATAGAAGAATCTCTAAGAAAATAATAGAGAGCATATGAAGCAAAAACAACCAATGGAGGGGCTAGTAGGCAACCCTGTTTGATTGACCTTTCTAAAGAAAATATCTTGATCAATGAGCCATTAACATCAACTTGTGAAGTTGCATCCTGCATTAATGTTTGTACTAAAAGAAAAAATGAAGTAGGAAGTTCAAATGCTTATAGCATTATTAGCAAGAAAGGACATTCAACTCTATATCATATGCTTTCTAAAAGTCCAAGAGGAACACGATGACAGTGTTCTGATTTGTACCCTTAGCCCAATTCATAGCTTCCCAATTTATTAATAAGCTCTTTAATATGTATCTCCCTTTAATAAAACCAGTATATGTATTGCTCACAAATTTGGGAAGTATATCTACTAGCCTCAATGCAATGATCTTAGCTAGTATCGTATAAGAGACATTTAGGAGAGTGATTGGTCTCCAATTCTTGATCAAAGTCCTACCCCATCTTTTGGGAGAATTTTAATTACACCTCTATCAATTTATGGCTCAAGGGAGCCCCTACCAATGACTTCCTTATAAACTTGTATTAAGTCTTCACCAATCCAATTACTATTTTGTTTGTAAAATTCAGTGGGTGACCATCTAGCCTTGGAGATCGGTCATTACTAAGGACACTAATTTCCTGTTGGACCTCTCCTATAGTGATTTATTTACCCAACTTTTTCTTATCTTCATTTGAGTTTTTCTCAGGAATGAGACTCTTGCAAATAATCTTAACCTTTTGACATTTAGCATTGTTGGCTTTTAAAGAGAATAGACTGCTATAGAATTAGTAGAATGCCTTTTTAATGTTCTTCTGGTCAAGAATAAATCTACCATCTTCCCAAAATTTATCTACTATCTCACTAAACTCTTTGTGCGTTAACATATTGAAGACCAACTTTGAACCCTTATCTGCATTCCAAATCCAATTAGTTCTAGATCCAATCCTTAGCCCTTGAATTTTTTCAGACTATACTTTCCTTAGATTATTCTCAACCATAATCAATTTGTAATTGAGTTCCTTCTACTTGGGGTGATCTTGCAATTGAGTTTCTACTATCAATAGATCCTTATAGCTCCTAATATTTTTTACCTTCTTCCCAATACTCTAAAAAGGGATTTTTTGTAATGCCCGCCAAAATACCCTAGAGAAGTACACTAACTAACATACAATTGAGATAACTATTTTTTGTAAAAACATCAAATAATGCAACCATTATCATCAACTACTCAAATGTAATAATCATTTGTTAACTAAATAACATCCAACCATCATAATCAAATTCACATAAGAACACAATGCAAGCGGATATAAACATAACATATCAAAGCATCCTCTAGGGCATCTCAACGCCATCACTTAAACTAACCATAAACAATAACATCATAAGAATATTATCACAATTACCACCATAGACTAAATGCATACTAATTCCTAGCATGAATCATTCTTACAATACACACATGATCTTTCACTATTCTATAGCATATCCACCCACTAATCTTACTATCCATTCCCTCTAAGTTCATTTCAGATCACCAATACCAAATGTCCCCACTCCCAAATTACTATACATTTATATCATATATCCAACATTACATGAGACCATATAAACATCCATGAATCAATTTCCATTAATGAACCAATATCACAAATTACATTATTTATTCTCCTAACATACTATTACATGAATACAATATCCTTTACAACAAGGTCCATAGTTCTATTTACATTACAATTACATCGTGAATCAATACATACATTTCCATATAATCATTTACATAAATCTACTACAAGAATCCATCCAAAGCTGAGAAGACAAGATATCCACATCCATGCATAGCATCCAACGAAGAATGTCCCAATGAAAGATGGCATCAAACCACCCGACCATGTAGAACCAAAGGAACCACTCCCCGTGTTAGGAGATGACACAATATCCCACGCATTCTCTAGATATATGATGAAACCTAACAACCAAAGGAAAGACCAATACAACAAGGAACGCTAAGAAAACATAAAATAGCCAAATGAAAACCATCGACGCAAACCCTCCAAACACAGAACCCTCTAGAGGCAACACAACCAAGCAAAGCTCAAGGCACTAGGACCTACATGTATGGAGCAAGAGTGTCATCACATGCAACATGTGGGTACCTAGGTACTAGTCCCGGATGTCCCAAAGCACATGTGGAGCCATATCAACTTTATGGAGTGAGAGAGATTAGCTTACCTGGGTTTTACCAAGGTCTTCCCAGGCCTATCCCGTTCCACCACCACAGGGAAAGGCAAAGGGGTCTAAATATTTTCTTATCTTATTAGGATGAACTATTCTACCCAAACCCAAGTATTATTAATTAAGTTATCAGTTGTTTATATTGGAAAACTCCTAGTGAGATACCTAGAGATCTAGACCCCAGATGGACCTGGCAGCCCACTTCATGTGATCCTAGTCACTCACTATGAAGGCCACTCTTCCCCTTTCATGCACCTAGACCTTAGGGTAACAACACAAAATACTACCACAAAACTAGGGGCTCTCAACATTACAAGACCTGGCTCACCAAGGTATCCAACCAATCCAACAACAATGCAATCATCATTAAAGAATATAACAAATGAGCCCGACTACAAGATAATCACATAAACAAGCCAAATAATCAAAACAACCAATAATCAATCAATGAAATAGACCTGGAACATCTCAGGTATCATAAAACAGCCTCTGGATTCTGAAGAACAAGAATAGAAAATTGGAAAATGAATCAAATTGAAAAACTCACTAGAAATAGACATTTTAGCGCATCTGCTATGTAGAACAACGCATATGTCAAATCCTACAATGCGTTTGTTAAATAGAGTAGTACTTTCACTTATTTCTACATTGCATAAAACACATACTACAACACATTTACATTTAAACCACGCATATACACTACACGACAGTGTATTCATAACATAGTACAGTGCATACGTAACACAAAACAACGCAAATGATAAAAGAAACAACGCATTCACTTTGACACGACAGACAAAAACTTGCAATCAACATAGAAAATCAAAGGATAAATGATAAATCCCGAAAATACTATCAAAAGAGACGCAATTCCATAACAAATCGAAGAAGCTAGATAAATAACTCAAGGGAAAACAAATGGTGACTCAACCAGAGAAAACACATTCACAAAACCAAAATCCAATGTCGGCCATTCACGACAATGGTAGGAAATCAACATATTAATCCCAAACCAAATTAAAACCTTATATTATAACTTTATACGAAATAATATCAACTCCAAAACTATATGAAACTTATAAAATATTTCCTCCCAAATAACCCAAAAACAATCTTCCATAAAAACATAGAGAATACAATCTTTCCTGGAAATAAATCATGCATAGAAGGATAATTCCTCCAACCTGGAAAAATAGAAGTAATGGAAGTAATTTGAAGAAGCACAATCTGTAATGCCCCGCCAAGAACCCTAAAGGAAAACAACACAACTAGGCAACTAAAGGGTGAAATATATTATTTTTAAAGATTAATTGCATTAATTATAACAATTGCACGTTTAATAACACAACGGAAGTCTAACATATGATTTCCTAAGGGTTACCAACGAAGATTAATTCATAGATTATATTAACACCATGGTTAATCCAATTGTTTATCGAATCAGGAAAATTAAATGTTTACGATAAAACCTACACATACATCTAAATTCCATAATGAAAGAATCAAAGTATTCCAATGCATTTATTCTTCCATAGATCATTTATACAAAATATTAAAGCAACTAAATTACAATACATTCCACTGATATAATATTACAATATCCATAAATATATGGCTTCCAAAAATACCACGGAATCCAATAGTTGCAATGCCAAGGTTACATAAATGTTTGATACAATGACCACAAAGGTCTCAATAGAACAATGATCACGAACAAGAGCTGGTACATGAACCACGAACCAAGAACACCAGTGAAGCCTTTCCTCACCTGAAGATACAATCTAGAACATCCGATGGGAAGTGGCACTACCACCCAACCATGTGATCCCGAAATGGAACCACCCCACCATTCTAGGAGATAGTAGGAGACCCTCAAGCAAGCAAAATAAGACAAGTATGATAGAACTCACTAGTACATTTGGGTCAAGATTTTGACGGCCAATCGTCGGATTTCTGACCGCATTTCGTCGCACTACCGACAAAAACAGCCATCAAAAACTTTGTGTCGGAAGTTCCGACTATCCTCGTGGTCATCGCAATTTCGACATTACCCCAACCTTTCCGACAGCCACCATGCATGCTCATTCTGCGAATGAATACCGTCGCCATCTAGAGCTGTCATCGAAATTCTGACACCAAAGTATAAAATTTCGACAGAGGAGTGTCGTCCAATGCACAGCATCCTTGTCGGGCGTTTCATTAGTGGTCATCGGAATCCTGACGACGAGAGATGATGTGGGTCGAACGGCTTTGCCGTCGGTGCATGAAAGCATTAAACAAGTTCTACTTTTAAAAATTACATGAAACATTTTTAATTTATTTGATTCAGTGTTATTTGCAAAAAATGATTATCAATGATGTTTCCTTTCTCCAAGAATTGTCTAGGACCTTTCCGTTAGATAATATGTAACATTGAATGACTAAATTTTTTCTTTACAATTGCTTATTTAATTTAAGTATTATCTCAGCGTAAATTAAAATTTATATCTGTACGGAAGCAGAACATACAAGTTGAAGAGTTTCTTGCATGCAAATTTCCTAAAAGAAAGCAAGCAGGCATTATCTTGAATGACATGGAAACAAGCTCATTTGCTACCTAGAAGAGAGCAATTGGAGAATGGCAGAGGAAAGTGTTTAAGGGTGATAAATAGATAGATAGTATGCAATACAAACAAACAATGTCTGGAGTGTCTGATGTGACGTCTCTAATTTATGTCCGGAGGGTCTAACTGGTTTTGGAGTTCCTGCAAAACCTATTGGGCCACGCTTGGAGGAAATCAATGTGTTCATGCAAGGAGCACCTTTTTTCTATTATGAGAATGATACTTTTGCACCTAGGGATATTTGGAAGTCAATATCCAAAAATTTCTATAGTGTGGAACAAGAGTTGGCGGACTCGAAGTATAATTGTTAGCTTTCAGAAGACCAAGAGGTTATGTACACAATCTCCCAATAGAAGAGCAACCACAAGAATTACCTCTCCCCCCCATGACTATTCAGGAAGCACTTCCTCAAACCAAGGACTATTGGCCTCCATGGGATCAAAGAAAAAAATTAAAGCATAGACTCTAGACGATGTGGTGGTGTCCTCCGTGAAGAACTCTACACTATAATTGAAAATTCACGAGGGAAAAGGCAAGATAGTGAAGAGAAATACAATCTTGAAACGTGGGAAGAATGGATCTTGGTTTGGGTGGGGCCAAGTCAAGTGGCTCCTCTAGAGATTTACGAGATAGAAATCATATTAGGATTTGAAAAAGATCACACTTGTGGAACTTCATGTGCGAGTGATTGATTGCAGTGTTTGGGTAATGAATTCCAAATAGATACAGTTGCATTCCAAATGGGTAATGTCTTGATGGCATGCAACTGTATCTATTTGGAATGCATTACCCAAACACCGCAATCGATCACTCGCACACAAAGTTCCACGAGTGTGATCTTTTTCAAATCCTAATATGATTTCTATCTCGTCAACCTCTAGAGGAGCCACCTGACTTGGCCCCACCCAAACCAAGATCCATTCTTCCCACTTTTCAAGATTGTATTTCTCTTCACTATCTTGCAGTTTCCCTTGTGAATTTTCAATTATAGTGTAGAGTTCTTCACAGAGGACACCACCACATCGTCTAGAGTCTATGCTTTAATTTTTTCTTTGATCCCATGGAGGCCAATAGTCCTCTATTTGAGGAAGTGCTTCTTGAATAGTCATGGGGGGGAGAGGTAATTCTTGAAATTGCTCTTCTATTGGGAGATTGTGTACATAACCTCTTGGTCTTCTGAAAGCTAACAATTATACTTCGAGTCCGCCAACTCTTGTTCCACACTATAGAAATTTTTGGATATTGACTTCCAAATATCCCTAGGTGCAAAAGTATCATTCTCATAATAGAAAAAAGGTGCTCCTTGCATGAACACATTGATTTCCTCGAAGCGTGGCCCAATAGGTTTCGTAGGAACTCCAAAACTAGTTAGACCCTCCAGACATAAATTAGAGACGTCACATCAGACACTCCAGACATTGTTTGTTTTTATTGCATACTATCTATCTATTTATCACCCTTAAATACTTTCCTCTGCCATTCTCCAATTGCTCTCTTCTAGGTAGCTGATGAGCTTGTTTCCATGTCATTCAAGATAATGCCTGCTTGCTTTCTTTTAGGAAATTTGCTTGCACATGACTCTTGAACTTGTATGTTCTACTTCCGTACATATATAAATTTTAATCCACGCTCAGATAATAATTAAATAAAATAAGCATTTGTAATGAAAAGATTTAGTCATTCGATGTTACATATTATCTGACAGAAAGGTCCTAGACAATTCTTGGAGAAAGGAAACATCATTGATAATCATTTTTTGCAAATAACACTTAATCAAATAAATTAAAAATGTTTCATGTAATTTTTAAAAGTAGAACTCGTTCAATGCTTTCATGCATCGACGACAAAGCCGTCTAACCCACACCATTATGCATAATAGAACAAATCAATATAATAGGCTATTATAAAGAATATATACAGAAATATGAAAGAACATTAAATTACCATTACAAACCCATAAACCATTAAATAGTGAAAATAGATATAAATTTGTAAATGTCTCCCTATAAACACCACAACCATAACCAAAACAAAAAAAATTCTTACTCGCAAAAACTTAGCTGGTGAGTTGCAAGTCTATAACATCTCTTAGATGATCAAACCATTTCTTAATTTTGTTCTTCTGGTTAGTCAATGGATTTAGTTGCATGTTCAAGTTTACTATTTGAAGCCTTTTGTTTCCCTATATTTGAGACATAATAAAATTCTTGTGAGTAGGAAATTGATTCAGGAGTTACGTGTGAAGAATTTGGCAAAGTAAATGATGACAATCAAACTCAAATTTTATCTGTCTTGATTAAAGACTTTTATCCTGATGGCATTAAATTAAAGTTCTTTCTCTATTTTTTGGTGATCTCTAGAGCAGAGGTTGCTTTGCATCGACCTAGGATACATTTAACTTGTGTTCTATTTGCGGAAATATGTATCCTAGGACGATGCAATGCAACCTCTGCTCCACCAATACCAGATAGAAGAGAAAGTACTTTAATTTAAAGCCATCACAATAAAATGCTTTCAAGACATATATTAGGTATTAAAGGAAGCCTACCCTGTCATTTAAAGGGGTTTACCTACAATTCAAGTGATCTCTTAATTATAAAATCAATTCAATTCCAAGTGAACGTGCAATCAACCATTCATCAAGAATTGAAGGAGAAATCAAGTTAATAAAGATATTTAATAAAGATATCATCTTTTAAATTAAGAAATGGGCAGGAGATTAAGAATACAAACCTTCCATATTGCACACTTCAAGGTATATTAAAATCAGTTTAAAGTGTATTCATTTAGGGACCTTTAATAAAATATTCTCAACTTACATATCATAAAAGGATCCGCTCCACCAATACCAGATAGAAGAGAAAGTACTTTAATTTAAAGCCATCAGGATAAAATGCTTTCAAGACATATAAAATCAAGTGATCTCTTAGTTATAAAATCAATTCAATTCCAAGTGAACAGGCAATCAAGCATTGAAGGAGAATTCAAGTTGGTGCAGGTGAATTTGGAAGACAAAAGGACTCAATGAAGCCATTAAAGACTTTTGAAGGTCTTAGGAGTGAAGAGCCAATCAATTATGCACACAATGAAGCCATTAAAGAATTTTGAAGGTCTTAGGAGTGAAGAGCCAATCAATTATGCACACAATGAAACCATTAAAGACAATCACCGTTAGCATAGATTGCGGGATATGCACAAGATGTATTTGAAATGGATTTAGAAACTTCCAAGCAAATGTGATTAGTGAGTATAGATGTTGTAGTGCAACTGCCCAGGTACACATGCATGCAAAATATGTAAGCTTAGATAAGGCACATTAACTATTTGACATAATGCCTCAAAGATCACCCAATATCCAATGACGGTTGGGAGAAAGAAAACATCAATTTTTTGATAATCTTAAATATTTCTTTATTCATCACTATAAATCTATTATGAATATAGTCTCAATATTGCAGAAATTTATCCTATTATGAATGCAATATTTAGGGATGTAATCTTTATATTTTTTTTTTAATTAGGAAAAGGTCCTAATACATTTATATGGAATGATTACATTTATATTTTATTTGTGTCTCCTAAATATCCACAAAATTTGAAACATTTACCCCAACTAATTAATCTACAGAAAGATACCACTAAAGAAAGAAATTCAATCCTCACCACTATGGTCTTGAAGGCTTTTAAGACACTTGGATTCCTATTTTGGCCCACTTTTCCTTGACCCTATTTTAAGATAGTAAACTAGTTTGAGAGAATCTATTGGGTGGGAAATTGTGTATGGTTGCAATTATTTTCATGCATGGAAAGTGATTTAAAGTTTGGACCAATAGAGGATAAGTATTTCTTGAACCTTCAAGGACATGTGTAGAGAACCACATGGATGTTTCTCCATTATTGAACTCTTTGAATATGTAAGTAAATTATTTTTGGTTGATGACACAGTAAGTGTGGTATTTGTCTTTTCGATATGTTGTGGATAATATTAATCAAATATGGAATTTTTTTGATGCTATATACACTATGTTTTTGATTGAATTTAGGTAAGCGAAGAGGTAATGGAAGAATAAAAGAGGCACACAAAGGAAGAAGAGTGAAAAAGGATGGAGGTTACCTCATCAACATGAATGAATGCCTCATCTACAGAAGTAAAAGGTACCTCTAATGGTTTCAAAATTTGTCAAAATAGTTATGATATACCAAATAATCAAGTGGCATATCCTTTAGGTAACTAATATTATCTTCAAACTATTTATTTAGATTTTCATCATATCCTTTCCATGTGCATTTCCCTTGGTTTAAGTCCCATTTTTTTCTTTATTTTATATATATTCAAAACAAAATTTATAGATGTCTCTACTTGTCTCACCACTCATTAATTGTTTGGGATTTTCATTCCATTCACCAAGGTTGGCATCTATTCTAAGACTTTGTGTCGTGGCCAAGCTAAATTATTATTCTCTCCATCTTGTTAATGACCATTTCATTAATGAACCCTTCCTCATAATTTTGGATAAGTGAGACAATGTTAGCTCAAGGAATCTTTTCAATCCTCTTTCAAGATTCTTTCCCAAGTAATAATCTTGCATATTGGAAAATAAATTATGCTTCTATTTTTCCAAGCTACTCTTCCTTATAATGTTTAGATTTATTCTAAAGTGCTCATTGTGACTCATGTTTACTACTCTTCTTATTAGTCTCATTCCAATATCTCCTACAAAAATATAGAATGATCACATTTACATTTTATTTGTGTCTCCTAAATATCCACAAATTTTGGAACAATAATACAATTTTTCAATAATACTATGAGCATCACTTTGATGAAATGAGTACTAAGTGATCCTTTCTTATGAGGGGTTCATAAGAACTACTCATGAGAATGGGTCAGCTTGACTCTAAAACTATGCAAGTGAATCTTGATATAAATATCATAGTATGAAAGTCTTGTGAAAACACTCATTCTTCTAGCATTGAAAGTTGTGAGAGAGTTATTAAGGGGATTCTCGTGTGTATAGATTCAATTTATAAGTTCAAGATAGATTTTGAGGTGATATTTCTTTCCTTTTGGTACATCTATCTTTAAATTGGATGTTCTTTTGCCTTCATGGTAGGGAGTAAGTAATTTTTATGTGGGTTCCTTTTTTCATTCTTGGATTATTAAGGAAAACATAGTTTGTGAAGAGGAGGTTTTGCTTGTTATCTTATAAAAAATTTGGGTATTAGCTATTATAATAAATGATAGACAAAACAATGTCCTCTAAGGATGTTGAAAAGAAATATCTATATGATGGATTCTCTTCCCAATTTATCTTCAAAGTTATTTAGTAAATATTTGGGAAACCAAAATAGGGTATGTTGATTTGCAAAGGAAGTACTTAATCTCCCAAGCTTGTTCCAACAACCATAAAATTTTATGATTGGGATGCAAGGGAGATTAGTGGATTTGATGGGTTGGCTTTGGCTAGATTCACCTAAGACAATTGATGATTTATTAGGCGTTGTTGTCGTCGATGCATTGTTAAGGTTATTATGGTTGATTATCAAAGCTAGTGGGATTCAAATATAGAGGCGTGTTTAAGATAATTCTTATCATTGGTTGGTTAATAAAAATATGGTTTCAAGATTGATGCACAAACATATTAGAAGGGCACTTTTATGATGTATGTGAAATAATCACATTATTAAGAAAAATAATAGGTAATCTATAGGCAAGAATTCTCCATATATAGATATTCTATATGAGGGACATGACTAATTTCACAAACTATAAGATTGACTAGGCTTTTCTTATTAGTGGAATCATATAATAGCTAGTGTGTATTGTTGGCTAGATGCATGAATTTGTAGTTTCCATACAACTAAGAAATGATAATGTTTCTAAGTACAAACCAAGTGGGAACTATAGACCCACTAATCTAATTTGTAACCACTCGCCACGACTATATTATGATAACTCTCTTATTGATAATAGAGAGTATCTAATGCATTTATTAAGACCCTGATTATGGTCATGGTAGACCACACAAAGAATGACTTCCATAGGAGGCTAAGAAGGTGATCCATGAACAAGAGTTTGTTTCATTCAATCCTTAACATTAACTATCATTAAGGTGGAGAAATTTTTGAGGTGAGAAATTTAGTGAAATATTACTTAATATTCTAACTGGAGATATTACATACTAATCATGAAGTGTGAGTTCATATGACTCACTGATTATAATGATAAAGTATTACATAATTAAAATTGTAAAAAACTCTACCTACTTGATATTAAATTTATTATTATTCTAATGTGCAAAGAATAAACAAGATTATCTAGGAATTAAATCTGTTACGGTTTCATCATTAATAGATGGATGGATTGAATGAGTGATCGGTGAAGTAGTTGAATTTGTGCCTATAATTCTCTGTCTGGATTCTTTGTATTACACGGCGAGAAATGGGGGTGATGGGGGAGGAGATTACAATCTTGTATCAAGATGTAGATTTATTTTCCGACCATATTAATGTAACGAAAATGAACCGAAAATTATCTTGATTAATCTGTTCTAATACCCTAACTAGCAAGGAATTTTGTTGATACAACTGTAGCACAAGTTCAAGAAAATTTATCACCGCAAAAATACTAGTCCTCGAGTGCTCGCATCCAAAAATCTTTCTCATTGCTATTGACGGAGGCCCGGGCATCGCCGTTTACACAGCCCATTTTGGGCCCCCTTGCGGTCGTCCTCGCTGGTTATGTGCTAGCCCTTGGCACTTTGTGCCCATGGCACTTCATTCCCCCATTCCCCACTGCGGCCGTGTTTGTCACCAATGATCGCTACAGAGGCGGGATGAATGAGATAGGCAGGATTTTGTAAAGAGGCAGGATTTTGGTCTTTTCTTTTTTTTTAAGTAATGCACGCGTTCGTCGAAATTCCGACGAACACAAGCATTTTTTTTTAAAAAAATCAAATTTTCACACAATGCTCCTTGTCCGTCGAAAACCTCCGTCGCAATTTAACCCCAAATGTATTAGTGACTACATGACTCCGCAAACGTCCATGTGACTCAACTCACAAACACTAGTGACTCTAAGGAGAGAGTGTCATCGCATGGCTTAAGGTGGTTACCCTAGTAGGCCTCCATAGGTCCCGGCCCCCATCCTGGGTTATCTTGGTAACCTCTCCCGAACCTCCAGCTCCATCTAAGCCTCATGCGGACCCTACCAATCCTTTCGTGAAGACAAGGTGGTAGGTTTGTCATTCTAGGCCTTCTCACCACATCCTAAGCCTATACAAGCACTCAACCATGTGCAAGGCACATTATCTTAATTAATATTTTAACTACCCACCCCCTAATCAATTATTAGGTTATCACTTCTTAGCTGACTTTCGAGGGGTTATCCTGCCATCCACTTCGAGTGCGACCCTCGCTCAAAAGCCACTCTCTCTCAAAGGACACTAACAGGAAAGGTCTCTCTACAAGAACTCTATGGCGAAATAGACAGCCATATCTAATCTTGACAAACCACGGGTGAAGGATACACAATCACTAACCCAGGATTGACCATTTGGAAACATAACACACAATGGCTCACATCAACAGAGTTATACAACAACACCTGACCAAGGGGTATAACAACATATGAAATAATGACAACTCAGCCAGAATTGCAACGAAATTAAGCTTGACTGCAAATACCATTTACACAAGATCCTAATACAGGCAATCTTTTCTTTAAACAACCAAAAGCATAAAATACTTGCCCTTAAAGATTTTCCAGAACATAAGAAAATACAACTATATTAATACAAGGAAATCAATGTTGTCATTTTTCCAATAAGGTTAAATAAAATCACATTAAAATTAATCTCCTAATGTATTTCCAAGCATAAATATAGAATCTTAAATTATAAGCTTTTCTGAAAATAACCAAATTCTTAATTAATTATATATATATATATATATATATATATATAAAACAATATAATATAATTATATGAATATATATATACATCATATATATATATTATATACCTATAATCATATTACAAAATATATATAAATATATATATATATATAAACACATGAATTAATTTGCACAGTATTAAAATAATACTTAAATAACATAATGCCCACAATTAAAAAACTTATATATGAATATATATATATATATATATATAATATAAAATAAATTAATTAAAAACCGAATTATATAACTCTGGGCACGAAATCCGAATGTACCATATTCTGGATTGCACAAATTTTAACCAGGGAAAAGCGAATTATATTTACTCCCTGCTACCGCACGGTAGCAGGTACTACCATAGGCAATACATGCTACCTTACAGTAGCAGGTTGCTACCGTACGGTAGCGATACTACCGTCGGTAGCAACTACCGACCCTCCCAAAAAACCAATTTTTTTTTTATTTTTTATTTTTAAATTTCAATAACCCAAAAAAACATTAAATTGCAATAACCTAAAAAACTTTAAATTTTATTTCCAATAAAATTTATTTCCAGGGAAACTAATTAATACATATTTTCTGCAAAATAATATAATAAAAAAATTTCCCCATAATTTTTAATGACCCAATAAATTTAATTAATATTTAAATTTATTTCTATAGTAACTAAATAATTTCACAGAGATGTACAATTATTGACAGAACAACCATAGCCATTTATTGAAACCAAACCCAAACAAGAGGGATTATTTTCTCTGGTAAATCCCATTTTCTACCAAAACTTGCAACTTTTAAGCACAGTAAAACATCTTGGCAAAATTTTGCCATAATAATTCTTCCAAAACCTCACAAAATTTAATCTACAAACACCCAGGAAATAACTTCTTTCCATATACTAAAAATTAATTTCAGGAATGAATTTTAGCCAAGAACACGAAATAACCAGAAAGGGTTTTGGATTTGACAAATATTTTTAACACACATCATTCAGAAAGAGGGAAGAAATAAAATATTTTCTTTAAAAACAACCAGAAGAGGCCACCCAACCTGTATAGCTTTCCTGGAAGATTTACGTGGAAGGGCTCAATTCTGTACCAGTTTTCCAAGCCAATCCTTCTTCCAGCAATCCTCTAATAATTTCTTCTTCAACAAAATATTGCTTCCCAAAAATCTCTGCCTCTTTCTTGTGAAATCCCCAAAAAGAGAAAGATCTATTCTTTTTAACCTAATATTTTAGGTTGCACATATTTTTCCCAAAAACCTAATATTTAATTTTAGTAATAAAAAGGAATTTTAATTTCTTTTCTTTTTCTTTTTTAATACTCACTAAAAAGATAATTAAATGAACATGCAAAAATTATAATCCTTTTTTTTTTGTTTTTCTTTTCTTTTCTCATGCTAAATAATTAATTTTCTAAAAACAGAAAATAAAGCAATACTTTAATTCTAATTTATTCTTTTATTCATTTATTTATTTAAAATTCTAGGAAACAATAAATGAAATTAATCTAATTTATTTTTCACTAAAATTTAAATAAGATATAATTTGAATACAATGCAACTTGCAATCTAATTTAATAATTTGTTTTAATTAATTAAATTTAAAATATCAATGCATAAAATACATAATTCCAAAAATATTAACTATGAGATAACTCCATAAATTTAATTAATTAATTAAAACCACTAAACACACAAAATGAGCAAACGACAAAATACGAAGGCCGAACAAACTGACAGGATGAACAACTAACGACACTCACAAGAGTTTAACGGTAAAATAGGGTCAACTACTACCTCCTCCAGTTCCATCGAAAAAATATAAGGCACGCTCACACCTATGAAGCTAGGTGGAGACGATACCCCGTACCTACCCGGTACTTGTACCTGCAATATCCCGCATCACCGAACCACACATGCATATATACAATATAGAAAACATGGCATGCACACCGATGAAGGAGAATCATGACGTTCCCTATCTCACCGGAGTGAGTGAAGGAAAATCGTCCCCTTGCATCCAATACACTCACAGACACGCAACATATAATTTCACATTGCATAGATAAAGTAAAGTGTCAGTACATAGCAATAATCCATAAAATACCATAAATCACAAGTAATGAAATACTGCAAATAAATTATGCATCTCATATCCAGATAAAGCGTGAAATAATGTCATATAAGTCTGAATAACACATCGTAGTAATGTATCCACTGAAAGTAAACAATAATAAAATATGAGTCTAATAAGTTCAACGAGGAGGGGTACTACACAATCCACAATCCAAGCTAAGAAATCTTCAAGCAATCTTCAAAATCCAAAATCCTTAGCCAAATCCAACTTGCAGAATAATACCCGAAATGTTAACCCGACAAAATACTCAAGAAGCCAAATAAATAAAAAATAAAACTAAAACTATAGAAAATCTCAGCCAATCAAAATATTACAAAATAATATATTTCTTACCTACCATTTGCAAAACCCAAGGTAAAAATAATAAAATATTATTTAATTTACTCACCCAAAAATATAACCAATAGAATAATAGGGTAGGTAGAAAGAATCTACCAAACAACCCAAGAGAGTAAAAAGAGAATAATAATATAAACAACTCATAAAATCATGGGCACAAATAATTATAAAAGCCCAATTAAATAAATAACTAAGGAGTATAAATAAATACCACATATGATTAATAAATAATAATTAGTAATTAGTAATAAACATCAATAAATAATCCTTGATAACCCAAGGTATTATCAAGCCATTAATTAAATATAAACCAAGGAATCTATAATATTAATATTAATTTAACAACACTTTATTATTAAATATTATACCAACTATTTATTTAATTTATTATTATAAATTATATTAATCTTTTATTTTAATTTAACATTATTAAACTATATAAATCAATTTAATCAATTAATAAATAACCAAATCAATAATTACCATGCTACATCATGCAAACCACCAAAGAATAAACCCAGAAAGCATTATACACTAACCACGACTCGCACCAAGACTCTAAAATGACAAGGTAATCAACTTAAACCTAGAGTAAAGGGTGGGATATCATGTCAACTCCAATTGTCATTGGGATAAGACATGCTCAGACCTGTGAAGCCAGGTGGAGTCAATGTCTAGTACTCGCAAATCTTGCATCCACAAAGCCATGGTAGAACATATACAATAATATATAATGAATAGACAAGTGATAGAGAATCGCGACGACATATCATGCTCGCAATGAGTGATATGAAATCGTCTCTACTCACATAGACAATCACTCAATATAAAATCAATGCATCACATAGAATCATAATAATAGAATGGGGTTACTACATCATAAAATAACATCAAATAATCATAGAACAAACATGATACACGCATAGAAGTGAACACACAATGATCATCATAGAGTAATCCATCCTCACAACAGTCTAGAAATATCATCATCCACATGTAAACATAATGTCAAGCATACTATAATATGTCTATTATCCATAAAGAAGCATCTAAAACATAGATAAATCCATAAACATCTAGTCAAAGCTCATCACAAAAATAGTGTAAACTATGCGTATAATCTGTCGAAGCACAAAAGAAATGACAAGTCAAGGAGAGGCACTACATTTTCCAGTTGTTTATATTTTGCTCCCATCTTTGTATTAGGGACTTATCATTCATACCCCACGTATTCAACTATCTAATCATAAAAATGACACAATTACAATCTTCATCTTGTAATAGATTTGTATGAAATATGAAACTGCAGTCTCTACTTTGAGTAGTACTCGGTCCATTTTAAAAATAATTTTAATTTTAATAGGATGGTGATTAGAAAGAATGTATGGGTGGACATTAATGCAAAAACCCTTCTCATCCTTAGTAAAACTAAATATGTCTCTATTAACATAGAACCTATCAAGCCTGCAGTAAATCCTTTTCTTACCTTGCTAGAAGTTGCACCATGTGAAACAATTGTTCTCATCTTTCTTTCCAAGTAATGGATCAAAAAGTTTTAATTTATCTTTCATGTTAAACCAGTAGTTCTCTTCATTACTCTTTCAATCAAACTTATTTCTTGCATATTTGTCATCTTTGTGTTCTATCATGTTAATGTCTCCACCAACCACCCAATAGACATTAGACAGGCTACATCCATTTCCAAAGCTCAATTCTATTTTTGTAATCATTGGGAGCATAAACAGAGCATAATCCCACCTTAACATCATCCTTTTGGATTATTACCCACACTGGTCTATTACATGGGGAAGATCCATGGTCTAAAACATGTTTTCTCCATTTGTTGGAAAGAAAGATGATTGTTCACCTTTTCCTTTGTAATGTTTACTTGTGAATTGTATGGCATCCTTCACATACATTTCAAGTTGACATCTAAAATAAATTGTGTGGCTTTGACTTCTTGAAGAAAAACTACCAAACCTTATTCTTTATAGAATTAAGGAATCTTTTTAATATATACTTCCTATCTTGGGATTCCAAACCCCTTACATTTCATGAGAATCATTATTCAGTACTGTCTATTGAATTCCTAAAGCTTTCAAAGCATTTAGGAATTTTATCATCTATCTCCTTCCTCTTATGAATGGGAGAAGAAAATTATTTACTTTTGTTCTTTCTTTTATGTTTAACTACGTTAAACAAACCATACCCTACTAGTATCATTTTGTCACTTGATTCACCATTCTATTGAGATTTCTTCTTCCCTATAGTGATTATCAAACTAGTATCTTCTACAATTTTCCCTATAGTATTCTAGCCTTCCCATAAGACAACGTTGTTAGATTTATTTTAAATAACTAAAGGCTAACACTGAAGTTTAAATTGATACCTCATGTTTTGGACTTTGGGTATCATTTGCAGGCCATCACCAACGTTATATGTGGGAGAGTTAAATTTTATATAAACTTCGGGGAGATCCTTGTCACTTACTTAATTACTTGAGTCGAGACATTGAAGAACCAATTGGTTAGGGTCCTAGATAGGATTATTAGCCTATCTATATTCTCTGGTATGGGTTGCCTCAGCTCCTATTCCAATAAGGGGCCATCTGGAGATTCATTCTCTCCACAAATGGTCCCATCATCTTCTTGGTCTAAGAGTACATTAAACTTATTGGTTGGGTCTATGGTAGGTGATGCCTTAGGGGATAGAAGACTTCTAGGTCTTTGCACACTCGAGCCAATTTGGTTATTAATTTCTAGGTACAAGATAATTGATTTCACCATAGATCTTGATTTACAAGTTTGACCTTCTATGCAATGTATCATATCTTTATTACATTCCTTATCATTTGTTGGTGTGCAAGGCACAATCTCCTCTTCCATATAATATTTCTTAGATTCAATCTTATTTTTAATCCTTTGTAACACAATTTGTTGTGCATTCTTCTTCTTGGGCCTTTTTGTGTAGGGTATTATCAAAGAGTCCATACAACCCAAACTTTCCTTTTAGGGGCTCTCGAACTTGAGATTTAGTCTAAAAAATAGTTAAATATGGAGGAGGGTCTGCAATAAACTTCCCTACTTCCATGGAAGCCAACAGAGAGGAGATACAACTAGGGTACTTATAAGAGTCTGGTTTATCAATATAATCCTTTAGAGACAACTAAATGGCACTAGTCAAAGAGTTGAGGTTAGCCAACATGTCATCTTTATTTCTCATAGGCACATTGTCAGTAACTTGGTTATTAATCATACTAGATGAGTTAGTGTTAGGTCTTGAGTACATGGTCAGGTTAGCTTTATAGACCTACCTATTTTTGGTACCAGACTTATTAGATATAATAGGACAATTCCTTTGAATGTGTCCTTCCTTCTTGCAAAGATAACAAGCATTAGTACCTCCAAGCACCTCAATGTTACAAGTGAACATTTCATCATTGATATTGATTTAAATTGAGCTAGGGATTTCAATACCTAGATTAAGTGATATTAAAACCCTAGCATCTAAATGGGGAAGGGTAAGCCTTGCCTCATCTTTTCTAACCACTTTCTCTAAAGAAACAAGCATTTAGGGCAAAAAAATTTGAAAGAAAAGGTGGAACATTTTGTAACACAATCCACGTATGACACGACAAGGTTTAAACCTCATCACTCACAGCATCGGGCATCCATTTAAGAGCCCTAAAAATATAATTACCTATATTCCAATACTATCTATTGCTAATTAGTTTTGAAAAATATTAAAAATAACCTTCTTTTTTTTTTGGAATCATAAGACAAAAAGAAATTTGAATATCCATTTTGTTAATCCAAACATTTCTAAACCAGACATCTAGTAACTTCCTAGCTGGAACTAAGATGAATCTATAGAAACTAGAAAGATAGCTTGACATCTTTAACCTACTATTCTCTTGAGAAAGCAATTCAATCATCTCAGGATCGGGAGAGATGGTAAGTTTATTAGGGTTATGAACATGCATCTTACCTCATCTTCCCTTTGTACTTCCATTCTCTTTTGCATCATGCACAAAATTAGCAACAAAGATTGCACTATCGACACTGCCTTAGTTTCAACAACCAACACTTCTTTAAAAGATCTAGAACTATAATTAACTTCTTTGGGAGCCTTATCTTTTCAGATGGTTGGATTTTCATCGATTGGGTATATGGACACCACCATACCAGATTTTACCAAGGCCATTGTTACCACACACAAAGATAATATATGCAAATGCAAATGAAGATGGTAACTTTGGCTTAATATGCTTATGGGGGTTAAGAACTCACACCTGAGTGAAGGAGGATGCTGACCTCCTCCACTACCTCTGCAAAAGAGCCCTCTGCACATGCTTGAGCCCTTCCTTGATCAATGCACTGACACCTTCCTCCACCATTAATTATTGAATTATTTTTTATTTTTTTAACAATTGGTAAATATTATATATTTATATATTACTTTTAATAATTTTATTTATAAATATTAATATCTATTGTAAAATTGGTATTCTTATATTGAAAAAAGAACAAACTACTTTCCTACTAAATAAAATTAATTATATTATAAAATATATGTATTATTTATTGTTGAATGATCTAATTTTCTTAGTGGATTCAGAAGTAAAAAAGAGCTTATTTACTCTTATTAGTAATTGTCGTTGGGCTAGTACTATTGCAATCAATTGCACCCAATTATCATTAACTCGTTATTATTCAATTGGTTTTCCCCCAATTATATCGATCATTTTTTTCTTTCGATGTTTTGTTTTAATTTTTAAATAGTATGTTTTCACATTATAGAAATTGTTTTCTTCAATCTAATTGGCTCAAATCATTTGCATCTTATTACCGAATTTCTCAAATCCACTTTCTACATGAATTTTTTTAGGCAAATTTTTAGGTCATTAAAATAATAATTAGTATGTTTTAATTTCTTTTCAAATTATTTAAAATTTTTATCTAAATCTTTCCTCATGCAATTTAGTAATATAAAAATATATCTTTGATAAATATATTAATATATATTTTCTATATAGTGTATATTTAAATTAATTACTAGATAAAAAATAAATAAATAATTTTAATATTATAAATATTTTTTTGTATTAAATATCGAGAGTAAAAGAGGGATTACAAGAGTATCAAGGAGGCCCAGCCTCCAAGCAAAAAAAAGACAATCAGAGAACTTAGAACAACATAACTATAAAAGAGTTAGGCGAGCCAATGCCAGCCATCACAGAACTGCAAAAAAAGTCTAAGCATAACTATCTTCGAGATACAAAAACCGTAGAAGCAAAAGGGTAAAGACAAAAGCAGCAGCGCCAGGCTAGTAAAGAATGTCAACGTGGGACTCCACCAACGTAGTCCATCCGTTAGATCCCTCCATCCAGACGACCTTCTTCCGATCCTGAATTTGAGCAAGCAAGCCAATACGATCAAATGAGGGAACTTTGTTGTTGTTCATCTCGTTGTGCAGCTTGTTGAGGGCCTCTTCGAAAGTAGTGTGGTTGTCTACGACCCTCCTCCAATCGTATCCATCGTTCATTGCATAAATAAACATAGTGGTGTGCCCGTCCTTCAGGAATTGGAGGAACTTATGTCTTTCAACATTCATCACAAAATAGATCTGCACAACAATATTAAAAAAAGTGAGTCTACGGAAAGACTCAGTAAGACATCTGTCATTACCTTGAAATTTATCTTTATTTCTAAGCTTCCAAATAAACCAGAGGATATAAGATGACAAAATAAGCCAAAACATATTAGCATATTTCTTTAACCCGGAGACAGAGCCAGTAATGATATCTAAAACATTCACATGATCCGGGATACATATGTCAAACATTAACCAAATCTCCCTGGCCACGGAACAGTCAAAGAAGATGTGCCTGCAAGTTTCAGGAACTCTACAAATGGAACAAAGATCAGCATTAGAGTAGTCTTTTCTCAAAGGAAGTCTATCAATAATAAGCTGACACTTAAAGCATTTGATTGTAGGAGGAATAACACTTTTCCAAAGACGTAAAAAAAAAATTGCCAAGACATATCACATAAATCAGAATACCAAACCATATTAACATGCTTAACAATAGAATCATCATTAGTGAAGAAATCATATATATTGCAGGCTTTGATTTTAGACAAGAGAGAACCATCCTTCCATTTAAAGGACAGAAACCTATGAGAATCATCATGAGAGATGGTAGGCACGGCAAGGGCCGCACATGCATTCTTAACCATGTTGTAAGTTCTTTTCTGGGAAGGAGGCGGGTCAAAATTAGAACTGAGATCTTCCTAGTTAATCAAAACATTATGCTCAAAAATATCCATAAAACAAGTAATACCCTTACTGGCCCAAAGCTTGGCCGAACAACCTTGAGTAAGAGCTAAGGGCTTATCTGCATGATAGAGGTTCCACCAGATAGACCTCTCCCCATGTAGAGTGTCATTACTGCTAACAATATTATAAATATTATTACTATATTTAAGCCTATATATATACAATAATATAATTAAAATTATTATATTATGATTAAATGCATTCTCGATATTAAAAGAAAATCAAAATTAAATATGTTAATTATATATAATCAACGAATAATAAAATTATATATAATAATATATTAGTAAAGTTAAATATATTAAATTATTAAAATATAAAAAAATTTAAAGATTAAGGTTTTAATAAATAATTTAATATTATGCATATTATCGACCTAATTAATTATAATCTAAATTATATTCATATTATAAATGAAATACAATATTAAATATCCTTCTCATTTAATATTAAATCTATATAATGCAATAATATAAAAAAGATTAATATACTAATTATATTTTTTTTTTTAAATAAATAATATTAATTGAAATTAAGATTATTTTTATTAATTTTATAGTTATTATTTAAATTAAATGATTATATTTTAATTTTATAATCCTTAATTATATTATAAATTTAATCTTAATTCTTATTTATTATTATAATTCTAAAATCATTATATTAATGATTAGGACTAAAATTAGGTTTCTTAATAAGAGTTAGTGTTAGAATAAGGGTTAAGGCTAGGGTTAAAAATAAGGTTCAAATTATTTCTAAATTAAGATTAGATTTAGACTTAGAGTTAGATTCAGAATTATGGTTAAATTTTTTTAAAAAAGATTAGGGTTGTATTTAATGTTAGATTTAGAGTTAGAATTGGGTTAAAATTTTGGGCTAGCTTACAAATTATGTTAATGTTAGAATTAAGGTTATTGTTAAGGTTTGAATTAGTTATAGATATTATTGTAATTTTATAACTATTTCATAATTATGGGCACTCTCTATTATATTATTGCAAGAAGATATTATCTCCAATTATTATCCAACCTACGTGTAAACAAAAAAAATTACTATTACAATACTAAAAAGGCAAGTACTGGCCACTACATGGCACTTGTTAAGAGTTAAAATCATTCTGTGATTTGATCATGGTCTTAGCCCCATGTTTAATTCACATTTCTTATGATTCAATCCAGGGTTGTTTTCTAGAATTGTAGGTAGTAAGGTTGGATTATTTAACATGATGAAATCATGATTACTTTTGACAATATTGATTGACATTGAGAAGCATAATGATGCAAGAATAACCACTTAATTTTATTTGGGTTCGAAAGCATTTCACATTAAGTTGCATTGCTAACTATATAGTTGTTGATCTAGACAATTGTAACCGTTGATTGCCTATTTCAAAACAAAAAATCATCTCAAAAGTAGATCTACCAAATTTATGTTGTGGAATAGAATGTTTTTGTCAAAGATATATATAATTTTATTGATAAAATAATTTGAAGATTAAATTGATAGAAATTTAGTTTAAGAATTAAAACATATTTTGGTCAAATAACTTCAAAGATCAACAAAAAAACAAATAAGAAATATGAAAACTCAATATAATGTTGATGTGATCAAATGTGATTATACTTGGAGCACATGATAAAATCTTAATTCAAAAATTAAAACTCATTTTGATTAAATTCAAATACAATTATACTCAAAAATTTATTTCAAAAATTAAAATGTATTAAAGATCAAATTTACTTTTAATTCTATATATAAAAATAACTTAACCTCTTGAAAAAAAATTATTCTTTTCTTTTATAGATGATAAATAATTAACAAAATAATTTATCATATTTTATTTGATTACAATTGACAAACAAATTTATTTGATTGCACCAAAATGATTAGTATACCTTGGGTAATTTATGAAAGGGTAAGGAAAAATCACAAGAAAGAGAAATTGCTTTTGTTAGGAATAATTATTTACAATAAAAGTCAATAGATTATGAATGCTAAAATATTTGAATATGAATGGATTTAAGCATAATTATACAAACAATATTATTGGACTTTACTTTGTAGGTCAAGATATTACGGGTCAAAAGGTGGCCATGTATAAGTTCATTTGAATTCAAGGTGACCACAAGACTATTGTTCAAATCCCTAATCCTTTGATTCCTTCCATATTTGCTTTACACGAATATACATGCTACTTTGAATAAAATGTAGTTGTTGCTGGCTAAAAATTCAACCCTAACTCTAATTGAACCTTAAACCTCATCTAAGTGTAATCTTAATTGAACACTTACCCTAAATGAACCCTAACCCCAAGCTCCCAAACTATATCCTAAAATGTTGACCCTAATACTAATCTAAACACTAACGCTAACCCTAAAGTTCCCTTAATCATAACCCTAACCTTAATTCTTATTAACCCCAACCTTGATTAAATAATAACCCTAATTGAACCTTGATCCTAACCTAATTAGATACTCATTAATTAAATATTATTGTTAGAGTCAAATTAAGATTATCATTAAGGTACTAAGATAAATCCTAGGGTTAGGGTTAGGGTAATTAATATGTTAGTATTAGTTTATAAATTTGGTATTAATCATCAATATTTATATAGGAAATATTTCCATAGAAATCTCTTTAATAGGCTTGCAAGATAAATACATCCCTACTTTTGTATTTTTTGGTTCAAAAAGTTGTATTATTCTTTAAATTGAAATAATTAATCATATAGTAAATCAATAATCAAGTCATTATAATATTGTCCAAACTAAAAGTGTAACTCTAATTGAACCATAAACCTAATTTAAGTATAACCTTGATTGAATCCTAATCCCAATTGTAACCCTAACTATAAGCTTAATTGTAACCTTAACCTAAACCTTTTTTTAAACCCAAACCCTAATTAAATAGTAATTCTAATTGAACTCTAATTCTAAACATCAAATCCTAATTTTTATTAAAACTTATTGTTAGGATTAAATTGAGATTAGATTTAGGTTCAATTGGGATTTTAAGATAAAGCCTAGGTTAATATTTTTTTAATATTAGTTTTCAAATTTAGAAATTAAAATCATAAATATTTTATATTGGAAATCTATCAACATGAATCTCTTAAAAAGGTTTGCCAATAAATATGCCCCTATTTTTGTATTTTTGGGCTCAATCAAATGATGCCTGAAAGAAGTATCTTTAAAGTTAAAGATATTAGTTTTCCACAATCTATAGGGGAAAAGAGCCAGTAGTGGACATAGGACCAATAACCATCATCTTTTTGTCAACCTCACCCCCATTAGTAGACATGGTATGAGACAAAAAAAAATGGTAATGAAAGGTCCATTAATAAATATCACATGTACTTAGCTCATTATTGGGACATTTGTGCAACACTAGTGGGGCGTTTTTCCACCACTATTGGGGCATTTGTCCAATACTACTGGCTATTTTGAGTTATCTACTATTGGCGCAAAGGTGATCATGTATTTGGACCACACTTTGAAATGTGTATTTTTTTACCTTTGTGCACATAATAAATTCCACAACGTGCATCATTACTACCCACAAATCAAAACAATAGATTTAAGTAGTTAAGTCGCATAGAGAGAAAACAAAAAAAACATCAAAATCAGATGAACTGTTTAAGAGCTTAAGATGTGCAAAGTTAGCTATGGCGACTACTAGCTCCTTTCCCTTAGTAGTAAATGTGCATGTTTGTGTGTGTTTGTTTGCTACTTTAACTGCTATTTTTGTATCTTACTTTGATTCAATTAAAAAAAAATTAAAATAACAAAAATATAAAGGCATTTGTTGTAAACAAAACACTTTACTTTGGAATGTTAAACCCAAATACACAATTATTTTGCAATAAAATATCATTTCAAATACACAATAATTTAGCAATAAAACTTTATTTCATTAAAAGTAAAACCCAAATACACAATTATTTTGCAATAAAATATCATTTCAAATACACAATAATTTAGCAATAAAACTTTATTTCATTATGGCTTTAGAAAAAAGATGATTGAAATAATAGAAGAAGTTGATTATCAAATTGAACTGTCAAAAATCAACACTTCAAACTTTTTTCTCCTTTGCACTTGAACTTTCAGGTAGTCTTAAGGAAGCTCTCTTTTCATTACAGTATATGTTCAGAACCAATACCAAATAGCCATCTTCAGGAGAAGAGAGGCGATGAAATATTTATTGGTTCATACACATATATACATGTCTGTATATATATGTTTGTGTATATATATATGTCTGTACATTCTTCTATATATATAGACACAGACACGATTAAAATCTGGCATCCACTAAAATCTGACATATATATATATACATACATATATATATACAGACACACACAAACACGGTTAAAATCTGTCTCCAAAATGTATCTCTAACCTATGTTTGTATTGGATCACTAACCTGCGTTTGTATGTTGGGATCTGTATTGGAGAGATTTAGTAAGATGTCTCACAACAAGAGTGAGTGCCTTGAAGTTTTGAGAAGGATGCTTAATCTTGTGAGTATAGTTCCCACAAATTTGAGCTAAATGGTAGAACTATCTTTTTGAGTTGAAGAACCAAATCACAGTGATCCATTCCACCAAATTAGTTGCTATTGATTATGTCCAACGACTTACTGCAGATCATTAGCTTTTGCCAATGTGTTCCTCTGGGAATCGTTTCTGCCTGTTCTCCTCCATTGCCCATTGCTTGTTATTTTTTTTTAACGGGAAAAAATTAGCTGCTCCCAGCTCCATTAGTGCTGCCATAATTTTCTTTAGGTTTATTCTCTCTGATTTGGATTTCATCCATTCCTTCTTCTCCATGAATACCTCTAGTTGCTTACAAGACAAATTTTTCGTTTCACATCACTTTACCCTTGCAATAGTAACATGTTCTTCTCTCTTTTGATGATTTATGGAATTTTCAACATGTTCTTTCAATTGTGTCTTTTCTATTCTGTTCTCTAAAACTAATATGAATTTATCAAATACAGACTTATCAAATATCTCAATTTCTATTTTAGCTTTATTTCCTGCAATTGTAACATCATCTTCGACCACCTTTAATGACAGTTTACATTCCTCTTCATTGCGATCTTTGAACTTTTTTACTCTTGCACTATTACTATCAATATTTCACTCTTCTTCAAAATAACATTCTTCAACGTCTTCATCCCATTCATCCATCTCCTCTAACCGAAATGCTTTTCCAATCACATTTAAGTGTGTTCTATTAACTCATCAAGAGAGTTAGTTTTTCCTTATCCTAGCAGTTCTATTCATTGACTAATCTTAGATTCTATAGCTTCCCTCTTTGAAAACTACTCTTGCTCACAAGGCGAGTATTTATTATGATCATTTTTTCGTCTTCTCACTCCTCCTTTGTCTTTTCTACAATTTCTTTTTTCTTGCTTTCTTATTATTGCGTTACTCATACTGCATCAATATCCACCATAACTCCTTCAACTAAAATTCTAATTTTTATGGCTTTCTTTGGTAGTCTTCTATTTTCTTCTACCCTTGCCTTGTCTTGTTTTTCTTTCAATTTGGTTATCATCTTTTTCACATCCTAATACAATTCATTTGCATCAAGAACCATAACCACCATTGCCCTCTAAACTATTTGGAATTCTTATTATGAACTCTCTGCTCCCTATACCTAATATCAAATTTTAATGTTTGTCCATACAAATTAGACTATAATCTAATTGTTAATGGGTCAAACCACAACCTGCAGATGTATAAAAAATAAAATTTACAATCAATTTGGATTTTCAGAGAAATAATTGTATAGCATATCAATTATGAAGAGTTAAAAAAAGAGTATGGATTTCAAAGAATACAATTAAATAATTCACCCTTCAATTGTTACGTTCACAGGGGTGTCCATTACTTATAAAAATTTTGATATAAGGCTTGTGATTTTCAATGGTTTTCCAATTTATTTCAGTGAAATATTATTATTTTTTGTTTTATTTAATTTAATTCGTCTTTCTTTAAATTTAATATATTGATTTTTATAAGGAAAATCAAATTATAAATAACAAATATAATATATTAAGTTTTATTAATAGATGAGAGTATAATATCTTTAATAATTTTGATTTATATCATAATTAAGTAGATAAAAAAAAAAAATTAAATAAAATAAAAATTAATTTTTTTTTCAATTAAGATAGTATATAAAATTGGTACAGATTTAAGCAGAGTTGGGCCCAAGGCCAACCAAAATACTGACAGAACCCCCACAAGAATCAAAAAACTGCCACGGGGTAGAACAAGCAAAAAGCATCACATCATTACCGAGAAAGTATCAAGGGCAGATAGAAACATTATACAAAATATAGTTGTGAATCAAGGACAACAACATATAAAAGCTATCCCCAACCATCATGAGGAACCACACTAGGACCAACAACATCAACGTGGTGAGTAACAACATCATCATAAGGAACAATAACAGTATTAGAGGAAAAAGCAGCACTTTGAGTAACGGCACCAGGGGAGTGGACACCCCAGTTAACATCCTAGCCATCATTCTCAGCAGCACTAGGACCAAGAGCATCTGAAAGGGGAACTGTAGAGGCACCATCTGAAGTACAAGTAATAGGAGCTGAAGAGATGTCTTGCCAAACACCCCATCCTGAACTATCATCAGCCACAAACTGGGGTAGTCTCTCAACATGGCACCCTTCAAACATCCGATTGAGATCATCTACCTCACTAGGCCGAAGAAAGGACTAATACTTTTGGATATACTGAGCAAATTGCACTTCATCTTTAAAAATAAGGAGGGTGCCATCACGGACTAGTTTCATAAACTTGCTTTTTGGAATTTGCAAAACAAGAGATACCTATGACATAATAAAAAAATGGGTGAGTTTAAGATTAAACTCAGTAGGCCTTCTCCTCTCTTTGTGAAAAATCTCTCTATTTCTATCTTTCCAAATGACCCACAAGATTTCACAAAATAAGACATACCAAAATCTATTAAGGTTAACATCAAAAGACTCAATATACCCAGCCAAAATTTCACTCCAAGACAACCCAGGTTTACAAATCCACTGAATGGGAAACCCAAGGAAAATAGCCTAGATTTTAGAAGCATATAAACAGTCAAAGAAAAGATGCTCAAAAGACTCCTCCCTATTACAAAGGCTATAGATAACAGGTTCCAAACCCACTGAAGACAAAACAGAACCAACAACAAGCTTCTTAAGAAGGAGCAACCACTTAAAGCAAAATAAAATAAAATGATTATCCTTAAAATTGACACTTCAATAAACAATGTAAATAAAATAAAATAAGTTGTAAGTAAATAAAATAATTTATGACTGATATTTATCAAAAAACTTTAAATAGACTTATAAGATGTGTATATTGATTTACATAGCTATATTAATTTAATTGACATTATCCTTAATATGATAACTTATTTCCATGTCTAACTTATAAGAGATATAAAAAATATCTCACATCTTTAACTTTCAAAAATTAAAAATGTTCCATCAAACTTTTTGATCTCCAACTGAGATAGCTAGCTATGATCTCAATCACCTTAAACATTAAACTACAAGAAAATATAACAAACTCCCACACTAGTTAAAAATTTGATCACAAGCTTTAAAGAAGGGTGTCCTTTTCTCTAATTAGTTGCCAAACATGGATCTAATACCAACTTGTGTAGGAGAAAAAGCGAGACTAGGCTAACATGCCCTAATCCCACTTTCAACCACACACTTGTGGAATACGAAAGAGCCTAGAGGTATCACACAATTGGCTACTCCCTTTTGTGGAAGAGAGAGCCACGAGCTACCTATTAGGATTTCTATTCCTTTGTTGTAATTGAAAGATAAAATGATGCAAGTTCAATTCCTAACCCAAAGTGCAAGTATGAACAAGATTACAGAATTGAGATTAAACAATGGAAAGCTGTAAACACAAGAACAAGACAAGAATGCAGATACATACCCAGAGTTAAAATCTGAGTGAAAATGTTTGGGACGGGGGCGCGGGCGCCACTATCCTGATTCTGCACCTGAAACTGCTCCTTTTGGCAACCTGAAAGCTGTCGAAAAGTGCTGAAAAACTGTTGTTGTCTGAGGGACCAGGGCGCCCAGTGCCCCAAATCTAGGGACCAGGGCGCCCAGCGCCCCTGTCCTGTCAGGACCAGGGCGCCCCACGCCCCTGTCCTGGTCTTCTGGGTTGGAATTTGGTGTGAAGTTCGATTTCCGTCTACTTCTTTCGGATCTGCAACTTGCAGCGTCGTCCGAATTTGAAAATCTGCACTTATATCTGAAAAGGGTTGTAGGGCGGCTATATAGGGTTTTGCCTTAGTCAAACCCCCACTTTGGTGATTTCCACCTCCACGAATAGCCAAGTTGTATTGTAAAAGTAGTGTGTGTGCAGACCTTGTGTGTGTGCAAGATCCTAAAATGCAAGTAAGCAAACTAGAGCAACCTAGAAAGTAAACCCTAATTGCTTGTAAATGATAATGTTAATGCTCCAAATCAAGATGCAAAGTGATCTAAAGCATGAATACAAATGATATAATGAAGCTTATGCAAAGACATGAAAACAACATGAAATCATACCCAACCCCCAAGGGAGGGGTACAAGCCAATCTTCAATCGGTGATCCCTTATTGCTCTTCAATGCCTTCAAAGCCCTAAATGGATGAATGAAATTGATGAATGCTTGATGGATGGATGTTGAACGTTATTGAAGTCTTCAAAGATCTACTCTTTCGCTGCATAGAAGGTCCCTGAAACCAAAATCTGGATCCTTTCAAATGAAGAAAGAGAGCTCTTATATATGAAACCCTAGGTCTTAATTTCAACTTTTGGCCGACCTAGAGATTGAATCTCCCGCCAATTTCTTGGGGTTAAGCTTTATTTTATGATTGGATTGTGCTCCTAAAATTTCGGGAAAAATGTCCGGGACCGTGTGCACTCCGGGCGCCATGGTCCCGACAACTTTTCACCAAATTTTCAGGGCCGTCGGATATGATGATTTTAGAGCGGATCCCGAAGTTACAGGTGATTTCGAGATGTTTTGGCCCCCGAAATCAAGCCCCCAGGTTCAAAATAGGACCTAATTAGGGTTTTTGAATAAATGATGTATTGGAAGAATAAAATGAAAAGGGCCCAACTTTATGATATGGGAGATGATAAAAATAGAACCTTAGACCTAATTAATTTAATTAATTAAGTGCTAAAGGGGAAATGCAATGCAAAATGCAAAATGCACCAAGGCGGGTACTAAACTAGGTGTGAAATTGTACCACCCTAGCAAGTGCGTACAATTTACAACGCTACACAACTGTAGAAAATAAGATAGAATTAAACAATAAAATTTTGTTGAAAAATTAATGCATCCAAGTTTGTCTAAACCATGATAAATCAAATGCAAATAACCAAAAAGGATATATGTAGAGAAATCCTTGCAAGGAAAAGCTCACACCCAAAGAGATCTATGTTGCATTAATCTATCAACCAACAAAGTAACTTATGAACCTCCTACTCCAAACTCTAATGTATAGAAATTACAAAGAAAAACAAGGGATGGTTTTGATCAACCATTTAAAAGCCTAAAGGAGTCATGACACCCAAATTGGTTGGACTAAATCCCAATACACTCCTTGGTCTAAGATTCCCTTGATTTAGGCATATGTGAAAAAGATAAGAGACCAAAAAGTGGCCACAACCACTTTTAGGTCCATTCAGGTGATAACTTGAGTGCATTATAACATGTTTATATTATGGCTTTGTAGAGATGAGCTTAGGTTGGTCATTATTGGTGAAAATTAGGTGAAGAAAGCTTGCAATATGAACTAAGATGCATGTGACTTCAAATCTTGAAACATAAATGTGATTGCACTATTCAACATAAACTAAAAATAAAAAAACCAATAAGATGTCAAATTTACATGGAGAAAACCTTCCCAAAAAAATCCACTATAGAAAGAGGGAAACTTTATATTATTAATCTTCAAAAGGTAGATAATGATAATAATACACTTCACTTCTCTGACCAAATCTAGTAACATTTGGATACGTGCAAAAAACTCAAATGAGACTACTATAACATTACTCCAATCAATAGCAAACTGGGAGAGAAAAAACAATAAATGTTTCTCAAAATAAGAAGTAAGAAAACATTGTAGAAGCTCATGCTTAAAAAAATAGATAGCAATGAGACATAATAGAATATTAATTTCCCTCAAGTGACTCCAACATGGGTGCCTAAACCATAGCCACTCAAATATTTAGCATCTTGAATACTTCATATCTCCTTGATGATTCTTTGGATCACCCAACAATCACCTTTCACCTTTAAATCTTGGGTGCCCAAAGCATGTCTCTTCATATCCCAATCTGTATGCATAAGAGAGTAAATTTTATCCATTTTGACCCATCCTTGTCACCATTACATGTTCACCTCTTGAAAATATAATTATGATTTTTCATAAAGTACATATTTAATATTTTTCTCTCATGTCTGAGGGAACATGGAGATATATGAATATCATAGGATTTGCAAGGTTAATTTCATCTTATCCTAAAAACTATCAAGCTACAATGCACTTTCATTTTTTACCATAAAATCAATTTTTAAAAGATAATAAGGTCATTTTAACTTGACTCTTACCTCTACAATCATAAACTATGAGTGATAAAAAGCATGCATGCACTCTTGGATTGATCAAACCACCACTAAAAGGTGGTCATGGTATCTACAGAGTTGAGGAGGTAGGATTGTATAGTTTTCTAGTTTGTAAAAAATAAAAAATGAATTTAGCAATTATTTTGATTCAATATTCTTTAACTTTTAGAAATTAAAAATCCTTCATCAATTCATGAAAACTATAGTTAATAATATGGATAACCAAACCCTCAACAAACTCCTACATCAATTCCTTGACATCCTCTTGAGAAGAAAGAAAACCTAATAGGTAAAATTAACCATAATAAAAGAGAACTCTAAACATTGATCAATAGGTTGAGAATTTAAGTGGAACTAGCACCCATCATTCAACCCTTGACACTTCTTTGAAGTTATCATATCTCATATAGATTATGTGATTGGCCAAATTAACATGTGGTCATGAGTTGTATAAGGAAAGATCTACCTTATTTAGACCATATTTCTCATTTCAATTAGCTTTCATTAGATTATATATAATAAAAATTGACAATATTTTTTATAATTATTGTTTAAATATCATATTTTTCTCCAAGATTGTGCATTATGGTAATTAAGGATTATTTTGAGAGCAAAGTTGCATATTCTGAAATTCCTCCTAAAGTCACTCTAGCTTCTTCACTCAATGTATAATTTATCTGGTTTCACAAGTATGCAAGGTTACGAGATAGAGTGGAAAAGATAAGAAAATTAGACAACTTAACTTTATAGGGTTGACATAAGTTGAGGGAACTTCCTTCTAGATTTGGAAGGTCTTAATAATCTAAAAAAGTTGTTTCCATATGAATATATGATAAATTGAAAGAGTTGTCCCAAAACTCTAGGAAACCTAGAAATTTGACAACTTTGTAAATATGCTAGACTACTCTACATTAAGTGTTTTACCTCCAAACTTTGGCTAGCTTGAAAAAGTAGAAAAGTTAGTATGAGCCCATTGTTCTAGGTTAGATTTGTTACGTGAGTTACCTTCAGACTTTGGCTAGCTCAAAAAAGTTAAAAAAGTTAAAATTGAGTTACTATTGAAGGTTAAAAGAATTGGCATTAAGATTTAGGGATCTCATAGAGATGAAGGAGATAAATTTGATTGGTTGTTCCTCAAAATTAAAATATTTATTGTCAGATAATATTAAAGGAAATAATTGTTCCAAGAGGGATGTAATTAAATATCCTCTAATAGAAATATTTCATATTAATGTGGCCTAGTTTAGTGTAGTTCCCCTCCATGCCTTGCTTTATATACATGCTACTTTGATTTGTTACACTATGTTTGATTCATTTTGTATGGTTCATTTCAGTGATCAATGTGAATGATTACATTCATGTGATCCATGTTGTTAGACTATGTTATGTTGCTTATGTATTTCAAGACATGATTATTGTTATATTTCATTGAGTTGGATATTGATGTTATAATTGAGATACTTTTGACATGGATTCTATATATTTTCATGATTCATTATGATGCATTATGTGATGTAAAGTTATCTTCTTGTGATATCATTTGATTATTGATGATATGTGATTTGGAAGAGTTGACTCCAGAGCTTGGACAACTTAACAATTTAACATAGTTGCTAATAGATGGCTACTGTCCACATATTTTGCACAACTTAAATAATAATGAGTATGCCCAATACGATAGTTAAGGGATGCTTAAAGGTTTTACAATTTGTTCAGCTTTGAAAAAAGTTACCTTCAGGCTTTAGGAAACTTAAAAATCTAAGAGTGTTAGATTTGAGCTATTGATCTATGTTAGAAGAGTTGCCTTCATATTTTGGGCAACTTAAAAATTTAGAAGAGTTAAATTTGCGTGAATGTTTTGGATTATACGAATGGCCACACACACACACACACATATCTCTGTGTGTGTGTGTGTGTGTGTGTGTGTGTGTGTGTGTGTGTGTGTGTGTGTGTGTGTGTGTGTGTGTATATATGTATGTATGTATGTATGTATGTATGTATGTGTGTGTGTGTATGTATGTGTATATACATACACACACACACACATATATATGTCTGTGTATGTATATGTATATGTATATGTATATGTATGTAAATATATGTATATATACATACATACACATACATATATATACATAGACATACATGCATATATGTGTGTGTGTGCATGTGTACACACACACACATATATGTATGTGTGTGTGTATATATATATGTATATGTATATGTATATGTATATGTATATGTATATATATATGTGTGTATATGTATATGTATATGTATATCTGTATATGTATATGTATATGTATATACATATACATATACAGATATACATATACATATACATATACAGATATACATATACATATACATATACGTGTAGATGTATATATGTATATGTATATGCATATGTATGTATGTATGTATGTATGTATGTATGTATGTACATACATACATACATACATACATGTGTGTGTGTGTGTGTTGTAATGCCCAGAAGGAAAACTCACAACAAGGGTGAAATAATTTTTTTTTAAGTATAAACATAATAAGTGCATTAAACACAACATGCACAATAACACAAGCAGAAGACTTACATCAGAATTTCTCAAGGGTTATCATCTAAGAATTAAAACCAAAAGATAGATTCCACAATTACAATTAATCCAATAATCCATCATTACCTCAATGAACACAAGAAGCCATATGCAATAGCAGATACACCATTGAAAGATAGAAAGGATACAATATAATTTCTTCAATAAGCATTTACACATATCATAAACGAAACTGATAAAAACATCCCAAACATAGGATTATATTGCTCTTTCAATACATGTCTTCTCAATATACATATAGAGATACAACTTAACCAGATACAAGGTTACAAAAGTTTATTGATACAATGACCACATAGGTCTCCAAATAACAATAATCTCCAAACATGAGATGAATCATGAGCCATGAACCATAGGAACACGTGCAAAGCCAATCCTCGCATGAAGGTATGAACAAGAACATCCGATGGGAAGTGGCACTACCAACCAACCATGTAATTCCCAAAATGGAATCACCCCACCATGCTAGGAGATAGTAGAGGACCCTCAAGCAATCAAAGCATGACATGGTCGACAAACAATACGACTCCACGACAACACATATGACTCCACAATATCCAGGTGACTCAACATCACAAATACACAAGTGAAACGATGTCACACACACAAGTGAACCTAAAGAGAGAGTGTCATCACATAGCTTAAGATGGTTACCATGGTCGGCCTCCATAGGTCCCATCACACTGTCTTGGTAACCTTTCCTGAACCTTCGGCTCCAACTAAGTCTCATGCGGACCCTACCAGCCTTTCATGAAGACAAGGTGGTCGGTTTACCATTCCAGGCCTTCTCACTACATTATGAGCCCTGTACAAGCACTCACCTATGCGCGAGGTACAATATCTTATTTAATGTTTAATAACTACCCACCTATTCAATTAATTAGATTTCACTTATTATCTTACTTTCGATGGGTCATCCTGCCAACCTCTTTGGGCGCAGCCCCCATTCGAAATCCACTCTCTCAAAGAACACTTAAACAAACATGGTCACTCCATGAGGACCCTATGGCAAAGCAGACAACCATAGCACCATTATCCAAATACAAGTGGTCAAAACAAAGACATACTGACTCTTGGTTAACCATAAGGCAAGGACACTACATGGTTAAGACAACGAAGTCATCATATATCACTTGGTCAAAGGTACCAAATACGCCACCACAGGAGGACTGAATCACAGACCAAAAATAACACAATATAACCTTGCAAGGAAAGATAATTTCACTAAGTCCACACTCAGACAATCTTTGAGAAAATCAGCATCATAAGCACTTGCAACATCATTGATTTAAAATTAAATAAAACAATCTTTTACGACCTTCACATCTATTCAATTTCCAAATCAACATTCCATCAAGAATGAAATCCACATTAAACATTCAACCGAATTAAACATGAATTTGTAACAGGCATTTAATTCATTTCTAGAATATATCCAAGTTAACCAATTTGAATTACTAATTCATGCCTTGATTTCCATAGATAAATTTATTATACCACATAATAAAAATCACTTGAAAATCACTATTTTATTTAACATAAAAAATCACTTAAAAATATTTCATTTAATAAACTAAATTCACAACACGTAACAATGTGTATGGTGAAGGGTACAGGGTCATATGGGGTCCAAGGCCAACCCACAGTAGTGTTGTTGTCAAGGTCGTAGGCACTATCTGCCAGTAGTTCTTCTACCAACCGGTAGCAGGACTACCGACTAGTAGTGTTGCTACCAACTGGTAGCAGCCACTACCAACTGGTAGCAGCCACTACCAACTGGTAGCACTACTACCAACCAGTAGCGGTGCTGCTGATCAGTAGAGCTGTCAGCACCGGTAGCAGCCGCTACCGACCGGTAGCACTGCTACCAACCGGTAGTGGTGCTGCCAACCGGTAGCACTACTACCGAATGGTAACAGTCCTACCAATTGGTATTATTGCTACCGATCGGTAGCGGTACTGTCGACCGGTAGTTCTGCTACCTGCGGTAGCAGACACTACTGACCCGCATGGTGGGACTAGCCCGCCACAGGTAAGGTAAGGTCTACAAAGCAAACAAAATACATGCCTTCAGCATATAAAACCACTTAGCATGAACATGATTCATCTCTAATTCATTTCATGGGCACACACATACACAGTGCCAAATCCAGATTTCAAAGGGATATTTACCATTAAGGTAAATGGTGAGTTAAAATCACACCAGAACCCAATAAAGATTTAGGCAACAATAGAAGATTTCAACAGTTAGGAGAAGGATTAAAATCAAATTTCCTTACTTCCATACATAGGAAGAATTCCTTACATCCAGCAATAAGCAATAACCAATTCTTTTGCCAACATAAACCCCAAATCTTGGGCAATTAGATACTAGGAAGCACACAGCAAACCAAATCTAATTCATTCTATTCCAAATAGAAGAGGTAAATCAAGAAGTTGATTTTCAAGAACACAAAAACATACAGCAAATAGAGAAATGAACCATTTCTTTCCTATAAGCAAACATATGATCTAAGCTTCACAAAATCAACAATAACAGACATTTCTTCTTCCATTCCAATCATTCCACAAGAATTTACAAAGAGATTTGCATATTTTCAACACATGGGAAGCAACTAAAAAATCTCAAAATTAAATTTAAAAACAAGAAGAGATCACCCAACTTTGAAGCAAACTAACAAGCAAAGTGATGGAGAATCCCAATCCTTGCAACCAAATCAAATTCCAGCTCCTCCTTTAGAATGGTTTCCTAAATTTCTCTCTAGAAATTTTGCCTCCCATTCTCATGAATTTCCAGGAATATATGGGAAAAAAATAATTTCAACCTAAACTTCCTAGGTTAAAAGTTTTCTCCACCATTCAGATTAAATTATTTAAAAAGTAAAAAGCAATCAGATTTACTCTTTTCCACAAACATTTATTTTCCAAAAATTCAAAAAAACAAGTCAAATGGAAAGGTAAAAAGGAAAAGCTTTTATTAAATTTTCTATTTCCAAAATACTTTCTTTCAACATATGCATTTAACATTTAAATGGCTAGGCAATTATTTATTTCCTTCCACAAAATATATATTAATGCACTTTTCACAATGAAATAAGGCATTTAACTATTTAATCTAGCAAATCATTAATTTAATAAAATCAATAATCACAAGAGAATAATGATTAACTAATTACACCAACATAAGATAGCATCATCCATTTAATTAAATAACCATTCAGATAAATGGAAACACGTAAAACGTAGGATGATCAAATGACGACTCACAAATGACCAAACCAAAGCACTATGACTCGCATATCAGCCAAACGGGAAAGACAACTGACTAACAACACTAACACAAGTGTAACTGCGGGTCAAGTTAGGGTCCAACAACTATCTCCTCCACTCCCATCGGACATATAAGGCACGCTCAAACCTGTGAAGCCAGGTGGAGTCGATACCCCGTACCTACCCAGTACTCGTACCTACAATGTCTTGCACCAAAGAACCACACATGCATATAGACAAATATATATACAGACACAGTACGCACACCGATGAAGGAGAATGGTGGCATTCCCTGTCTCACCGGAGTGAGTGAAGGAAAATCATCCTCACATCCCAATACACTTGCAAACATGCAACATATAAATAATGCATCGCACATATAAGGTAAGAGTGTCAGTCCATGATAATGATCCATAAAATAACATTAATCATAAGCACTAATATACTGCATAAAATCATACACCACAAATCCAGATAAAGCATGAAATAACATCGCATAAAATCTGAATCAATGTACAATAATGATCCACTTAAGTCAATCAAAACATACAGAAAGAGTCTGATCAAGGAGGGGTACTATATGTGTAATTAATTCAAGTTCAATTAAAAATTCTACTTCATGGCATAATATATAATTATATATGTATATGTATGTGTATATATTCACTTTATATACTCTCTCTCTCACACACACACACATATATGTCATTATCTAAAAAATGGAAATATAAGCACGATATTTCATTTATTTCGATATGAAATTATACATTATCTACACAAAAAATGCATATAATGATAATCAAAATACATGTATAATCATCAAAATAAAACATTACAATCAATCTTTGAATTCTGAATTAAAAAAAATGTCAATTTAAGATTACTCTTACCAAATTCATCATTCAAATTTAAACTAGCACTCAATTAAAGCCATTTAAATCATCTATCTTTGCAAGATACGAATTATGAATTCTAATGTGGTGTGTGAGATTCCATCTCTTTACCAAAGTCAAAAAGATAAGACAACTCTACCTAAACCAAGTTCTCATCTTCATCCATGTTCACATGTTCCTGCATTCACTTGTACTTGATTTCTCATTAGCAATGACAATCCTCAATTTCATAAATAAGATAATTTAAATCATTTATTTGCATTTAAATTTCTATCCTAATCATATCAATTTTCAATTTCAATTTCATTTCATTTTCTTTTTCCATTTCATCTATATATCATAAAATATGAACAATTTTCTTAATTTAATAATTATAATTAAATATTGACAAAAATAGTTTGTGACATCCTTGCCCACTTGGAAGAAACATGGTCTCGATGTCTTATTATCTATCAATAAGCATATAGTATCTCAAACATCTTAAAGCAATAACCATGCATCATAGTCCCAAATCAAAACATAAACAATAGCAGTAGCATCCATGCTATCCAAGTTCACAACATGTGAATCAAAATAAGAGTATCAAGTATCTCATGCAATTAAGCAAATAATAATCTATGAAAGCAAATGAGAAAAATGGCTATCAATCATCTCAACATCCTCCCATGTAGCACTATCCTCAGAATATTGGTACCACTGGACCTTATATTGAGTGAAATCTTTGCTATGTAGTTTCATGCTACATTGATCTAAGATTCAAATGGATTCCACTAGTACCACCTCCAGATATTGTACCTATAAAGATCACCAATCAAGAATATGAGATGCATCAGGATGATATGGTTTCAACAAAGAAACGTGGAAAACATTATGGATTCGAGCTAGAGCAGATGGTAAAGCTAGTCTATAAGCAACTGGATTTATGAGTTCCAGCACATTAAAGGGTCCCACATATCTTAGTTCCAACTTTGATGATTTCCCAAATGAGATAGAGCTCTTATGAGGCTTAACCCTCAAAAAGACTATCTCCGCAGCAAATATTCCTATCATTTGTATTGTTGATCCATACACTACATCCATATAAGATCCTCTACTACCTGATTAACCCTTCCCAATTGACCATTGTTTATGGATTATATGTCGTACTGAAATTCAATCTAGTTCCCACAACTGCATTCAATGTTATCCAAAATCTAGATGTCATCCTAGTATCCCTATCTAATATTATGGTTTCTAGTACACCATGCAATTGGAATATCTCTTGCACAAATTTCCTTGCAAGAATAAATGATCTGTCCTTAATATTCCTAGGTATGAAATGTGCTACTTTTGCCAACTTATCAACAACTACCAAGATGGTATCATGCTTGTTCTTGCTCATAGGTAATTCTTGGATAAAATCCATACTGATTACTTGCCACTTATACTCAGGTATGTGATGTTGAAATAAAAATCCTGCTGGATGAACATGCGCAGCTTTCACTTGCTAGCATTCTAAACATTGTGCCACATATTCTATCACATTTTTCCTAAGTTTAGGCCAAATGTACAAAGTCCTCAACTCTGTTATAATCTTTGTAACTCTAGGATGTCCTGAGTAAGGTGTATTGTGCACCTCCTATAAGATCATCTTCTTTAAGTCTCTGCCTTTAGGAATATACATCCTTATTTGGTATCTCAAAATACCATCGGGTTCCATTACATAACCATCAAATCGATGATCTGAAGGATCTACCTCTATGGCTTGCTTAACTCTTTCATAATGTTCATCTCTTGGAAGATTTTGTAACGCCTTTTGATTCAAATTTGACCTTGTTGTAACTATAGCAGATAAATGTCTTCTTCCACTGAGAGCATCTTCTACTCTATTCTCCTTTCCTTTGATATACTCAATACCAAAAACATACTCACTTAGAAATTCAACCCACCTTCTTTGTCTTGCATTAAGGTTATGTTGTGAAAAGATATACTTCAATCCTAAATTATTTGTCTTCAACTCAAATGCTTTCCCTAGGAGATAATGCCTTCATATTTGTAATACATGATCAATAGCCAAAATCTCTAAGTCATGTGGTGCATAGTTCAATTCATATTGTTTTAGTTTCCTACACCTTCACCCGAAGTATCTGTGATCACTGTGAAGTGTCCATTAGGATCTAGTATAGTCAAGACTGGTGCTCATGTCAACTTCTTCTTCAAAAATTGAAATTCCTCTTACCACTTTTCAGTCCATTCAAAATTATTTCCCTTCTTTTGAAGAGAGGTAATAGGTGTTGCAATCTTAGAAAATCCTTCCACATACTTTATGTAGTATCCCACAAGTCCCATAAAACTTCTGACCTCTGTAACACTTTGAGGTGTTGGCCAATCTACAATTGCCTCTATCTTTGCAGGATCAACAAAAACTCCCTTTGCAAATATAACATGACCTAAATAGTGTACCCTTTCCTGAAAAAAGGAACACTATAAAAACTTACCAAAAAGATTTAGATCTCTTAGCCGTTGTAAAACAATTCTCAAGTGCATCTTATATTCCTCTTCATTATTGGAATAGATCAATATATCATCAATAAATATAAGCACAAAATCATCCAAGTATTCTCAAAAGATACTTTTCATAAGGTTCATGAATATTGCTAGAGCATTTGTCAAGACAAAAGGTACTACAGTGAACTCATAGTGTCCATACTGAGTTCAAAATGTTGTCTTTGGGATATCCTCTTCCTTTATCCTCAACTGATGGTATCATGATCTAAGGTTGATCTTAGAGAATATAGTTGCACCCTTCATCTGATCAAATAACTCATCTATCCTAGGAAAAGGATACTTGTTCTTAATAGTTACTTCGTTCAACATCCTGTAATCAATACATAACCTAAAGGTACCATCATCTTCACAAAGATTACTAGAGCACCCCATGAGGATACACTTGGTCTTATGAAACCCTGCTTAACTAGCTCTTGCAATTGAGCCTTGAGCTCATATAGTTCCATGGTAGTCATTTTGTAAGGAGCCTTTGGTTGTGGCTCAGTTCCAGGTAAGATTTAAATAGAAAAATCAAACACTCTTAGGTGGTAACTCTGAAAGATCTTCAGGAAAGACATCTAAGAACTCTCTAAGAACTGGATAATCCTTAGGACTCTTCTTGCCATTATCCAAGTCACTAACAATAATAGAAAAAATGGAACATCCCTTTCTTTGTGCTTTCTTAAGTTGCATAGTTGAGATGTGTCTCAATTCAAGAGGCTTTTGAGACCCATGAATTTCAACTGGACTTCCATAATCATCTAAAAAACTAACCTTATCCTCACAGTTTATTACCGCTTTATGCTTAGTTAACCAATTGATACCTAAGATCACATCATATGATCCCGGTGGTGCTATATAAAGATTAACCTGAGTTTGGAAGTTAGGAAGTTCTAGATCACTACATAATAGACATGAATCTACCCTCTTGGTTGGTTCTAGTTCCACCCTTGATATTTTCAGTTGAATTAGATCTTCATATATATTATATATATTATCTATGGAATATATAATTTATCTAATATTTATATTTAATAATGTATAATTTTATATAGCCATGTAATAATAAATATATTTTAAATAGTTTTTCCAATAAATTAAATATACTTTTCAATCGTAAATATAAAAATTTACATACATACATAAAAACATAATATTTTAATTAGTACTATATATAAAAGAGGATATATATTAATTATAGTAAATCATATTTACATTTAATAAAATATTATATAAAACATAATCTTATTTATATATTATAATATAATAAATACTATAATTAAAAAATTAAATTTTAAATATAAAATTTATTAAAATTAAAATTAAAATAATATTTAAAATTTAACAATATATAATTAACTATTTATAAATTATATTTATTATTTATATATGTTGTAATTATAATATACTATTAAATATAAATAAATACTATAATTAAAAAAATTTAATTTTAAATATAAAATTTATTAAAACGAAAAATGAAAATAATATTTAAAATTTAACAATATATAATTAACTATTTATAAATTATATTTATTATTTATATATGTTGTAATTATAATATACTATTAAATGTAAATAAAAATTGAATAATAAATATATTTTAAAATATATAATTTTATTATCTTATTGTAAAATATATTTATATTTACATTATATAAATAAATATTTGTAATATATATATATATAACAATAAATATAATTATAATATAAATCTTCTAGAAACTAAATATATAGTTCCAATTGATTTTAAACTTAGAATTAACAAATTATCATTCATAAAATAAATATAATTGTAATGTGTGTGTGTGTGTGTGTGTGTGTGTGTGTGTGTGTGTGTGTGTGTGTGTGTGTGTGTGTGTGTGTGTGTGTGTGTGTGTGTGTGTGTGTGTATTTAGAAATATACAGCCTAACACATATAGACACATATAATCTGAGTATCAATCATCATATGTTAGGCCTTCCTATGTGGGTATCATTTGGTTGCTTGAAGCAATCATGCACTGGAGACGCCAGAGCGAAGGGTTAATAGACGATCATTAATAAGTAAATAATAACAAACTCTGGATTCAGTCCAACAAGGCATCTTCGACACAGAGACCTACCAGACCTATCCGATAATAATTATACTCGTCTATCATGAGGCGAGGAGTCAGTCATTGTAGAATAGCTTATCTCTTCGTTGGGGTATATTGTTAACCTATGTATCAAGTGATAGAGTCGGTTAACAAAACTAGTATATCTGGAGGTAACACCTGCATTTCAACATTGCACTCTGCCATAATTAATGGATTCTGGAGTTTGCTTGTGCCCAAAAAAATGAGAGATATCCTTTGTTGGAGAGATGTCTAAGAAATATTGGTCAGTTATTCTGAGGTCAGAGGATGATTTGGTCATCCATGCGACCAAGAGGATTTTGGGAAATGAGCTTATGAATACACAACATAGGAAACACGTTAATAGTGACATCCTTGTTGGGTTTGCAACCATTCTACTCACAATGGGAGAGGATAAGGTAGCTACAGCCTCATTGTGCATGTTAATATTTAACAATGAATACCTAGTAAATCTAGAGATGACAATTAACTGTGTAGATAACAATCTCTGTATCCCCTACCCGAAAGAATACGTTAGGGCTTCTGAGGCCATAGACAAAGGTGAATCACTCAAAATAGACTTTAAGAGGCTCATTCTCATTATCAAGGATTAGAAATCCTTTCTGCAGTGGCAACCAGATATAAAAAGGAATATCACATTCCTCAAACAATGGCTTGGTGTGGTAAAAGTACCGAAAGAAGAATGGTGGGTCAACTATATGACCAATGAGGGTTGCACCCTGATACAAGCCGAAAACCCCAACGACATGGGGGTTGCAGAGGCATAGGATTCTAGCACGGAAGCTGCAAATGACAATGAGGGATAAGGATATCCTCATACCAAGGTTTTTGAATTCAAATATAATTAACTTTGTTATATAGGTAAGAAAGATCTATAGATAGTAAACTTTATACATATGCCTGGTTATGAATACATTTCGACAAAGGGGATGACTTGGATATGCTAAATACTCAGAAACATGCATACGACGATATTGATACTGCTATAGCATAGATAAATAAGGGCAAGGACACTGATAATATTTTCATTTACATGTGTGTGTGTGTACTTGTTGGTGTAAATAATTATTCATCTTGGATATTATTACACCTTAATTAAGTTTACTTAGGTACATGCATTTAATAGTAGTTTGGGTATGAGACACTTGGGTGTTTGTGCCACATTGGGATACTGTGTATAGGATAATTTCCACCTTTTATGGTGTTGATCTTATCTTGTTGTTACAATTCACCTCATGTGGAATATTATTTTGTTTCTCCTACCTACCCATACCTATTTCCTACCTACCCTTGTTTCTTATTGAGCCACATGTCATGTTTGTGTGCTCACATATCCATATAGCCTTGCCTATATAAGCAGGCTCATATTCATTGTATGTAACGATTGATGATCTAGTTGATTAGTATTTTCATCTTGATAGAAACAATTTAAATCCTATCAATATTTTGTCTCTCTATTGTACTTTTCATTGAGCTCTTGATCTTGGCAAAATCTCACATGGTATCAGAGCCATTAGAGTGCCATTGGTTTGTCAATTCAGAGAAATTTGGGGTTTTCCATTTTGGATCTTTCTATTGCAGGTTATTATTGGATCTTGTTGGGTCAGATATGAGGTCACCATTGGATTGAGGAGGCTCAAGCAATTAAGAATTGTCTTTTATTTCATTCAAATCCAACATCCAAGGCCAAATCTAGAGTCGTTTGAAGGTGGAGGGTGGTGACTTGTCCCAACAACAATCTGCAATTTTGGAGCATTTTTGGCCAAATCTGTCATCGCCATTGCACTCAAAAGGCCCAAAAACCCCAAGATCAATTGTCAATTCGTCAAAATCAGCCTCTGTTACCCCAAGTTGAAAAAATCTCCCCTCCTAGCCCGTTGTATGGACTTGCAGGTACAGGTCTAAGAAAAAAAAATCGTTTAATTATTTTTGGAAAATAAAATATATATATATATATATATATATAAATCAATTTTTTTGTTAATAAAGGGGGGGGGGGGGGATTTGTTGTTTAAAAAAAAAAACGAAAAATTTCGGGGAGTCACCACAGTACCTGCAGCCTCGGGTAACTGCATTGTACCTGCAGTCCCGCAGTCACTGCGGGTAACCGCAAGCACTGCGGCCCCACAGTGTACTTGTGGTGGTCCTGCAGTTGTCTACGGGCCCCTCCCCGTATGGGGGGTACATTGTGTTTTTTTTTTTTTAATTAATTTTTTTAATAAATAAAAAAAATCAATTTTTCTTTTTTTTTTTAATAATTAAAAAGATAAGCTTTTCACAGTTTTTTTCTTTAATAAATTATTATTAAAGTTTTTTTTTCAATTTTTTAAAAAAAATGACTATCGCCTTTTTTAATTATTTTTTTTCTTTATGTTTTAATAAAGTTTTTTTATGGGCTTTAATAAATTGTTTTTATTTAGATTTTTAAAAATCTTTTAAAAACACAAACATCATTTAATAAGTCAAATTGGGAACACTTTTTTTCTTGTCACTTCACATCTGTCTTGCAGTTCTTCCAACCGGCAGTCAGGGGGGTTGGTGATTTGCTCCTTTATATATCTTGGCCACATCCCAATCAAAGGCATCTTTTTCTGCAGTATTCTACAATGCTTCTTGGTGGCATCATCTTCATGTTTCCAGATTTGCACTATCACATTGTATGCTCTTGCATGAGCAATGTTGTACTCGCACTATCATAAAGTGCCACACCTCTTTGTATCTTGTCATTGTTGACTATTTGATGTAATCCTCTTGTACACATAGATTAGGAATATCTTGTGAGACTTGTATTGTACTAGTATTTTTGCTATTTCTGAGTATCCAGATGATGCTCAAAGTAGGTTGTCTCCATGTCTGATCTTCATTTTGTTGCAGCGAGTGATTCATCGTCATCGACTTGGTACCTGGTTTTGTCACACTTTGACATTATTGGTGCAGCATTGGCTCTCTTTCTTCCTTATGAGGAGGTATTTTGGTCATCATCATTGGATCATCTTTGCAGGAGATTCAACATTGAGGGAGGGCTTCATGGTCTCTTCTTCTCTCTTATGGGGGGGACATATTTTTGTTCTTCTCATTCATCATTGAGAGCATTGTATGCTTTCTAATCTCTCTTTTGGAAGAGGGTTTTTTCCCATTGGGGTTTTCTCTCTTTCCTCGTTTGTGGGAGATTGCATTTGCATTTGTACATGGGTACCTAACATGGCCTTGTAGGCGGGACCCATCTTGCATTGCTTAGTTGCACTATAGACTTTAGTGCATTCCCTTAAGTTGCACTTAAGGGGGGGGGGGGGGTGTTGGTGTAAATAATTATTCATCTTGGATATTATTACACCTTACTTAAGTTTACTTAGGTACATGCATTTAATAGTAGTTTGGGTATGAGACACTTGGGTGTTTGTGCCACATTGGGATACTGTGTATAGGAGAATTTCCATCTTTTATGGTGTTGATCTTATCTTGTTGTTACAATCCACCTCATATGTAATATTATTTTGTTTCTCCTACCTACCCACACCTATTTCCTACCTACCCTTGTTTCTTATTGAGTCACATGTCATGTTTGTGTGCTCACATATCCATATAGCCTTGCCTATATAAGTAGGCTCATATTCATTGTATGTAAAGATTGATGATCCAATTGATCAGTATTTTCATCTTGATAGAATACAGTTTATTCCTATCAATATTGTGTCTCTCTATGGATATGTGTGGGATCATGGTGTGCCAAAACAGGCCCTTAAGTGGCAATGAAATTTCAGAAAACCAGAGTTATATAACTTGACATGAAAATTTGAATAAGTTGTGAACATTATTTTTAAAATATGTAAGAAGAGAATATATAGAAAATTGAATGTAGTTTCTAAGCTACTGCTTGTTTTTTGGAAAAAAAAAATCCTATTTGATGAAAATTTCAAATTTCAATACAGTGGTATTAAAATTTCAGGAAAAAATAAGAAGTAGACGTATGTCTGACCACCCTAATCACAATCAAATCATAATATTTTTTATAATATTTATAATATAGGTATTAGACTCATGTTCAGATGTGACACATATTTTTTTTTAATTTTTTATAAATTAAATAATTATTTGATGTCATGGAAATGGGGACAAGGCAACAACAAAGTTCAATGTTAATAAGTTAGTTTCAACCATAAAAACAAAACAAAGAACTAAAAACCATTCCAAACATATCAAGAGAGATTTCAAAAAGCATGAAAGAAGTTTAACAAAATAAAAGAAAGGAGAAGAGCCTCCCTAAGATGCTTCCATGATGCCTTTTGATGCTTCTCCCTTGTTTCTCTCCTCTCCAAGTCCCAAATGAGTGTAGCTCTCAACTTTTAGCACTAGCCATGGATGCCATATGGAGATTCAAGATGGTTGAATATGATAAGCAAATACTATGCAAGAGTAGATAGTGATGCTATGAAAAAGCTCTATGCTAATGCCAGTATAACAACAATACTCTAAAATGCTTCCTCCTTTGCTTGAGGAGAAGGGTTCTATTTATAGAAGAAATGGGGAAATGAAGGGTTAAGATTGAATGGTTTAATCAAGGGCCAAGCTTGAAAGTTGGGGATCCATGTGCACAATTGGCACCAATAAAATGGTGACAAGTGTCAACATAGGATTGGGTTGAGAGAAGAGGTTGGAGGCATTAAAGGCCTGAGAAGACCTCATGGTTATCTAGAAGGTAAGGGTCAAGTCTAAATTAAGATTACCCATTGGATTAAGAGTTAATCCAAGGATAAACCTTTGTGCAAATGATTAAGAGATAATCATGGTCAAAGCATTAATGGCCTGATGAGACCTTTGGGTTGGGTAGAGGTTGAGTCAAAACAAATGTTTTAACCATGTGGGAGGGTTGAATTAACCATTAATGGTTATTGGAGACTTTGGGGATTAAGTGGTTGAAGGTTGGAAGCCTTCAATGGTTTTCAAAGACTTTGAGCCATTTAGTGGTTGAAGGTTGAAAGCTTTCAAAGGTTATCCAAGACTTTGAGGGTTAATTTGTTGAACACACAAAGCATTAATTGCTTTTCAAAGACTTTGGAGTCTTTGAGAAGTGACTCCAATTTGCTTAGGAATGTGACAATATTTAGGGGATGGATTAGGCTAATTAGGAAGGGTTTAGAAGAATTTAGAAGGGGTTTAGGCATACAAGTGGATTTTGTAGGAAAATGCAAGTGGGAGAAATTTTGGTATTTTCAATTAAAATAAAATCATTTATTTCAATTAAATGGTGTAAGTTGAATTTGGATAAATATTTAAATAAATATTAATTTATTTAAATGAGAAAAAGAAGATAAAGCATTTAAAATGCTTGAAGACTTTGAGGGAAACCATTAAAGGTTTGAAGACTTTAAGGAAAACCATTAAAGTCTTTAAGAAGACTATAGAAGGAAGCCATCAAGTTTGAAGACTTTAAAGCCATCAAGTTTGAATACTTTAAGGGAAACCATTAAAGGTTTCAAGTGGGTGAGGATAAATAGGATTTTAAATAAATAATTTATTTAAAATAGTTGTGCAACTTGCTTTTGTAGGAAAATACAAGTGGGTGGAGGATAAAGATGATTTAAATAAATTATTTATTTAAAATAATTGTGCAACTTGCTTTTGTAGGAAAATACAAGTGGGTGGAGGATAAAGGTGATTTAAATAAATGATTTATTTATTTAAATGTGAGAGGTGGGATTTTGGAGGATTTAAATAAATATTAATTTATTTAAATGTGAGAGAAGATTTAATTAAGTAAATATGATTTATTTATTTAATTAATGGTCTGAATTTGGTTAAGTGAATTAAATCAAATAAATTGAATAATTTATTTAATTAATAGGAGAAGAGGGTTAAGATGAATTAATTAAATATTAATTTAATTAATTATTAATTGATGGTTAAATAATCAAATAAATACTAAGTATTCATTTAATTAAGTGGACAGATTTATGTGACTACATTATTTATGAATTTTTTACTACAACTTTTTCAGTAATTCAAAAACTCCTACGTCTGACCACCTTAACTTGGTCAAAACCTTATGAATTTATTTTTTTTTTTAAATTTCCCTATAGTAGACAAAGCACAGGATGTGATGCATGTTTTGGATTCAAAAAATGTTATACCGTTTGAAAGTTATGAGTGTTTTTCAATCTATCTATCAATCAGGACTATTGTCAGAATTCAATTATAAAATAAATAATAATTATTTATTAAAGTCGAAATAAGGCAAGCCTTATATTTTTGGAAAGCTGGGAACGTCCTTAAAAAACCCTTTTTCTGTTATCAATTTTGGCTACAAAAAAAGTCGTCAGCCACCAGTGTAAAGTCTGGAAAATCAAGGAATACTAAAAAACATGTTTTTTTAGTTGACTTTCTAGGCTTGTCACTTCCAAGCCAAATACCAAAGCATTCCCGAGCAGAAATTTGAAATTTGAAAATTTTAACAAAAATCAGATATCTGATTTTAATAAGTAAATTCTCTAACTAAATTTGCACATAATTAATCTAATGTTTATTAATATATTAATATATTTATAAATAAATTAGTATATGATATTAGGGAGAGGGAGAGGGAGATGGGGGAGTGGGGGGAGAGAGAGAGGGGGGGGGGAGGAGGGAGGGAGGGGGAGGGATAGAGAGAGAGAGGGGGGGGGAGGGAGGGAGGGGAGGGATAGAGAGAGAGAGAGAGAGAGAGGAGAGGGATAGAGAGAGAGGGAGAGATGGGGAGGGGGAAGGGAGAGAGAGAGAGATGGAGAGAGAGGGAGGGAGGGGAGGGAAGGGGGAGAGAGATAAAGAGATTAGCAAAGAGAGAGAGAGAGAGAGAGGGATAGAGAGAGATTAGGGGAGAGAGAGAGACAAAGAGAGAGAGAGAGAGGGGGGAAGGGAGAGAGAGAGATTAGGGGAGAGGGATAGAGAGAGATTAGGGGAGAGGGAGAGAGATTAGGGGAGAGATATATTAAGACACCACAGGACCCAAAGCGACCCAATATGGTGTCATAATGGGTCGTATGGTGTCCTAAGGGGTCATAAGGGTTCATGGGACACCATATGACCCCTAAGGACAACATGCGACCCCTTATGACACCATATGGTGTTGTTAGGGGTCATATGGTGTCCATAAGGGTCATATGGTGTCCTAGGACACCATATGACCCCTTAAGACACCAAATTGAGTTGTTATGGGTCATATGGTGTCCTAAGAGGTCGTAGGACACAATATGACCCTTTAGGACACCATATGACCCAAATAGACCCAATATAGTGTCATTAGGGGTCATATGGTGTCCTAAGGGGTCATATGATGTCTTAAAGGGGTCATATGACACAATATGATCCACTAGGACACATTATGACCCATAACAACCAAATATGGTGTCTTAAGGGGTCATATGGTGTCGTAAGCGGTCGTAGGACACCATATGACCCCTATGGACACCATAGGACCCCTTAAGACACCATATGGTGTCGTTAGGGGTCATATGGTGACCTAAGGGGTCATAGGACATAATATGACCCCTTTGGACACCATAGGACACAAAGCGACCCAATATGGTATCCTAAGGGGTCATAAGGGTTCATGGGACACCATATGACCCCTAAAGACAACATACGACCCCTTATGACACTATATGGTGTCGTTAGGGGTCATATGGTGTCCATAATGGTCATATGGAGTCCTATGACACCATATGACCCTTGAAGACACCAAATTGTGTCGTTATGGGTCATATGGTGTCCTAAGGGGTTGTAGGACACAATATGACCCCTTAGGACACCATATGACCCAAAGAGACCCAATATGGTGTCATTAGGGGTCATATAGTGTCCTAAGGGGTCATATGATGTCTTAAAGGGGTCATATAGCACATTATGACCCACTAGGACACAATATGACCCACTAGGACACAATATGACCCATAACAACCAAATGTGGTGTCTTAAGGGGTCATATGGTGTCCTAAGGGGTCGTAGGACACCCTAGGACCTCTTATGACACCATATGGTGTCGTTAGGGGTCATATGGTGTCCTAAGGGGTCGTAGGACATCGTAGGACCCCTTATGACACCATATGGTGTCGTTAGGGGTCATATAGTGTCCTAAGGGGTCGTAGGACACCATAGGACCCCTTATGACACCATATGGTGTCGTTAGGGGTCATATGGTGTCCTAAGGGATCGTAGGACATAATACGACCCCTTAGGACACCATAGGACCCAAAGTGACCCAACATGGTGTCATAACGGCTCGTATGGTGTCCTAAGGGGTCATAAGGGTTCATTGGACACCATATGACCCCTAAGGACAACATACAACCCCTTATGACACCATATGGTGTCGTTAGGGGTCATATGGTGTCCTAAGGGGTCGTAGGACACAATATGACCCCTTAAGACACCATATGACCCAAAGAAACCCAATATGTTGTCATTAGGGGTCATATGGTATCCTAAGGGGTCATATGATGTCTTAAAGGGGTCATATGACACAATATGACCCATGATGATCAAATATGGTGTCTTAAGGGGTCATATGGTGTCCTAAGGGGTTTTAGGACACCATATGACCCCTTAAGACACCAAATTGTGTCATTATGGATCATATGATGTCCTAAGGAATATGACTAATAAAATCAGATATCGGATTTAATCGGATATTCGATTTTTGCCATTGCCATTAATGTGGCAACAGTAAAAAAAGGCGGCAACGGGAAAAAAATTTGGGACCACAAATTTATACATTAAAATCGGATATCCGATAAAATTGAGATATCATTTTTGTAAATAAAAAAGAGCCTTGTGGACCATTTTGTGGATTCCAACAGCCCACAGTTTGCATATTCTATTTTCTGTCGACGATCATGGGTTTTCAGACAGGTTGAGACAAATTTGTTCTTTTGGGAGATTCTTAAAGTCAAATTTTACATTTTCAATCATGTAGGAGCATCCATGTGGAGGGAAATGGGGAGTATTAGTCATCGGAAGTCTAAACGCAAAAGAAAACTTTCAAATGACCAAATTGAAGTGTATAGAGAAAGAGATAGAGAATCTCATTGGAGGGGAAGACAAGGTATGTTAAATATTGCTAATGTTACTTCAAGTGAAGAGGAAATTGAATTTGAAAATGTGCCACAAGTTATTGAAAATAAAAATGTAGATTTTGAAAGTGAAATTTTTGAAAATGTTGAAAATGTTGAAAGTGATAATGAAAATGCTCAACATGTGGAAAATTTTGACATAGGAGGTGAAAATGTGGAAAACTTTGACATTGAAGGTGGAATTGCTCAACCAAGTGAACCATATGTAACACCTAATTACTTTAGAAATGAAGACCCTCTCATGGATGAAAGACAAATTCCAAATCCAAGACCTTCAAGAAGCCCAAAATGGTTATTTGAAATCGATGAGAACATTATTGTGAATCTTGAAGGCAAGAGGTCAACAAGAACCGTTTGGTTGTGGGCTACACAAATTTTCAACTAAAATTTTAGCAATAACACATTGACCGAGAAATGCCAACTCTTTGTTCAATTGCTAAAGATGAGACCATTGCTAAACAAATTGAAGATTCGTATGAACAAGAAGATGGAGAGAAATTCTATTATTGCAAAAAATCTATTTGACGCTCTCAATTCTTTTGGAAATAATACCAAAGAAATAAATAAGAGAGTCGCTCGAAGAGTGATTGCAACCTCCTTAGTAAGACATCAATTGAGGAAGGCTCGTCAAATGAGACAAACTTGTGTTGATTTTAACATAAACTGTAAAACTTTGGATAGAGCACTTGCATGAAGACAAATACTTGACGATCCACTTCAACAAGATACATGGGCTTTTGGTGGGAGGCTTCCACGTGTTGATATAAAGTTGACTGACAATGTGAAGGAGGAGATTCAACAATTTTGGCACTCTAATTCTAGAGTGTCACCCAATGTAAAGGACGTTTTGAAATTAATAATCAGCAACCGAGACCGCACACCACATCCCAAACATTTCTTGGAATCAAGCCAAACAATGTTGTACAAAAAATTTTGTGAAGTACATCCAAGTTTGCAAATATCACAAACGGCCTTTGAATCTTTGAAACCATTTTATTGTGTTCCTCTTAAGATTCGCAATACTTGTTGTTGCAAGTACCATGTGGAGTTTTTAATGTACCATGAACTTTTATATCGTATTCGTTCTACGATGCATACTAATGAGATGTTGTAGGAGTGAGGTGCAATGCTATTTCCGAGATCATCAAGAGACTTGCAAGATCTATTTTTATGCCCTAGAGACGATGGCTGCTATTTCTATAGAAATGATTGTTTGAATGAGAAGTGCTCAGAATGTGGTGGGTTGTCAAAGTTTGTTTCATGTTTTCATGAGGGCAGCGAACACGAGTTTGGACAGAATTATGTTGAGAAAAAAAGATATGAGACACTGAAATATACTTTGAAGAGTGGAGGTGAAGGTTCTAGATGCGAATTAGTCTTAAGAGAAGTGAGTATTGCTGACTTTATTTTGGATTTTAAGGAAAATCTTTTCTACAAGTATGCAAGGCACACCCATAGGTCTTCATGGTTGGATCAATAGTTCAGAATGTGTAAGAACACTTTCTGGATTGGCACTATTGTATCGGTGGTTGATTTTGCAGACAACTATACATTTCAACCACAGAATGAGGTACCATCTCAGTACTACAATTCAGTCCATATTGCTATTTTTGTTCACATTACATATAGACATGCTCCTGATAGTACAGAAGAGGACAGGAAGATAATCAGGGAGTTTTCATTTTTATATGAGTGATGATAGATCACACTCCTCCGAGTATGTGCAACATTCTTTTGAGAATTTTTTTGAGTTCTTGCATGAGAAAGATATTGCAATTGACCGACATATAATATGGTTAGATAACTGTACAGGTCAATTCAAAATGCTCGTATCTTTTATTGGTTGAGTAGAATGCATGTAGAGAGGTGTATACCTCATATTTGGTGTTTTTTTGATGCAGGGCATGGGAAGGGAGAGCATGATGGAGCAAGTGCATGTTTGAAGAGAGCTCTAGTTAAGGAGCAATTGAGGATTTCAAGTGCAAATTTCTCTGATGCACATTCTATTATTGATTGGTGTAGTTCAGCATTGTCACATGGAGGTACTCTTGATTCAGCAGTGACTAGATTCTTTTGGTTGGTTGAGGAGGGAACAGTGGGAGATAGATTGGATTGTCAAACAATTAAAGATTCTTCAAAGATGCATTCATTTCTCAGCTCAGATGCAAGTACATACCATTCAAAGACTATGAGAGACACAAAACCATTATAATGTATTCACACCTTATTATAGCTAGAAATGTCAATTTGTTGAAGCATCAAGCAAAACTGAAGACCAAAGAGCTATGGACAGTGACTACTGCTGATCATGAAGCAATACTAGATACTCTTAAACAAAGAGATGACCCTTCAGGCACACTTGAGTAGTAGGTCTTTAATGGTGCCTTATTTTTTATCATGCATTTCATTTCAAATAATGATCATTAAACCTTAATGATCAAGTTTGTTACGTGTATATTAAGGATGTGTTGAAAATGAAGGTCTATTGATGAACGTTTTTTTTTGGTAACACGGTTTTTGCATGCACATGGCGGGTACATGATATAATTGGAAGGGACGTATTTTGCAACACAACTTATTATCATGTATTTGATGAGCTTTACAATTTTTGTTATTAGAGAACACTATCTGACAATTTTTGATGATATAATTATCGCAAAACCTTTATGCTCATGCAGGTCTTTTTTGATGATATACAATAGTACATCACATTAAGATTTTTGATGATATATAGGTTCATGCTAGATCATTTGCCGTTGACTGGTAACTTTCATAATTATACAATCTTGTGCATCTTAAAAATGTTTAAAATGATCTATTTATAATTTGCCAAACTAATTTGTATTAAGTGTTATAATTTGTTTCTTGTAGAACATTCATTCCGCATAAAAAGGTTACTTATTTTGGTCTTCATTTATATCCAGGCATTGCAGGCATTTGAATCTTGGTGATGGTACATATTCTTTTGTGCATTAATGAGATAAAATTTTGTGCATAAACATTAAGTCAAGTGAATGTATTGCTATTTGGAAATGACTATATCTACCATCATCTTCAACCATGAAGAGAAATGCAGTGAGAAGGGCTTTAATCAACATGTGTCTTTCTTCAAAGTTATGCTTGTATACTTTGTAGAGAAACTGGTAAGTTTCGTAATTATGCAATCTTGTGCGTCTTAAAAATTTTTGAAATGATCTATTTATAATTTGCCAAACTAATTTGTATTAACTGTTATAATTTGTTTCTTGTAGCACATTCATTCCGCATAAAAAGGTTACTTATTTTGGTCTTCATTTATATGCAGGCATTGTTGTACGTAAGCTTTTCTCTTACGACATGAGGATGTCTGATGTTGATGAAGTGGGATGTTGTATTTGTATATGGATGTGAATTGATGTAACATTGTTATGATGATATACAATGTCCATGAGCAAATTGGTTTAGTTATATTGATGATAATGTCCATGTATCTATACATGAGTACATTGGTGTAGTTGTATTGATAATGAAAAAAAAATCATGTTTGCATATCCCTTCATGGATGTCACATGCAAGTGTAATGGTAATTATGTGTATACAATACATGGAAATATTCATGATCATTATGTGTCTACAGTGTAATGCTTGTTTATATATAATTTTAGCACTTAGGGTGCTCAAGGGATGACGCTGGTAGGGTATGACCCGAGCGTTCGATCGAGTGGGGGGGAAAAATAGGAGCATGCGTAGGGTAATAATGCCTAACTAGACATGTCGGAGCTGACAGTTCATCATCGCGATGAGCAGAACAAGAAATCGACCATGCGACAACATTCGATTGAGTGAGACTGATAATTTTTTTGCCAACAGAAAAATTTCTGCCCTAATAAAACCTTAGGGAAACTTGAAAAACCGAGATAGGCTTTTGTAGGGACCCCTCTTGTGGCCCCATAGGTTCAAATGGATCCTTCGTAGGTGCCACGAATTCTGAGTTAGGGCCTGTCAAAGTTTGACAATTTTGAGCACTTAGGGTGCTCAAGGGATGACGTCGGTAGGGTATGACCCCGAGCATTCGATCGAGTGGGGGGGGGGGGAAATAGGAGCATGCGTAGGGTAACAATACCTAACTGGACATGTCAGAGCTGACGGTTCGTCATCTCGACGAGCAGAATGAGAAATCGGCCACGCGACAACATTCCATTGAGTGAGACTAACGATTTTTTTGCCAACAGAAAAATTGCTTCCCTAATAAAACCGTAGGGAAACTTGAAAAACCGAGATAGGCTTTTGTAGGGACCCCTCTCGTGGCCATGTAGGTTCAAATGGATCATTCACAAGTACCACGGATTCTGAGTTAGGGCCCATCAAAGTTTGACAATTTTAAGCACTTAGGGCGCTCAAGGGACGACGCCGGTAGGGTATGACCCCGAACGTTCGATCGAGTGGGGGGGAAAAATAGGAGCATGTGTAGGGTAATAATGCCTAACTGGACATGTCAGAGCCGACGGTTCATCATCACGATGAGAAGAACAAGAAATCGGCCACGCGACAACATTCGATTGAGTGAGATTGATGATTTTTTCACCAACAGAAAAATTGTTGCCCTAATAAAACCGTAGGGAAACTTGAAAAACCGAGATAGGATTTTGTAGGGACCCCTCTCGTGGCCCCATAGGTTCAAACAGATTGTTCGTAGGTGCCACAAATTCTGAGTTAGGGCCTATCAAAGTTTGACAATTTCGAGCACTTAGGGCGCTCAAGGGATGACACCGGTAGGGTATGACCCCGAACGTTCGATCAAGTGGGGGGGAAAAATAGGAAAATGCGTAGGGTAATAATGCCTAGCTAGACATGTTGGAGCTGACGGTTCATCATTGCGATGAGCAGAACGAGAAATCGGCCACGCGACAACATTTGATTGAGTGAGACTGATGATTTTTTCGCCAACAGAAAAATTGCTACCCTAATAAAACCGTAGGACAAATTGAAAAACCGAGATAGGCTTTTGTAGGGACCCCTCTCATGGCCTCATAGGTTCAAATAGATCATTCACAAGTGCCACAGATTTTGAGTTAGGGCCCGTCAGAGTTTGACAATTTTGAGCACTTAGGGCACTCAAGGGACATGTCGGTAGGGTATGACCCCAAGCATTCGATCGAGTCGGGGGGAAAAATAGGAGCATGTGTAGGGTAATAATGTCTAACTAGACATGCCAGAGCTGACGGTTCATCATTGCGAAGAGCATAATGAGAAATCGGCCACGTGACAACATTCCATTGAGACTGATGATTTTTTTGCCAACAGAAAAATTGTTGCCCTAATAAAACCGTAGGGAAACTTGAAAAATCGAGATAGGATTTTGTAGGGACCCCTCTTGTGGCCTCGTAGGTTCAAATAGATCGTTTGCAGGTGCCACAAATTTTGAGTTAGGCCCCGTCAAAGTTTGACAATTTTGAGCACTTAGGGCGCTCAAGGGACGACGTCGATAGGGTATGACCCTAAGCGTTTGATCGAGTGGGGGGGAAAAATAGGAGCATGTGTAGGGTAATAATGCCTAACTGGACATGTCAAAGCCGACGGTTCGTACATGGACCATTTGGACACAAGTGTTGGCTTGTTTTTGTCAGAGTTGTGTTTGGTGTGATTGGGATCAGTGTGAGTCATGTGAGTGGGTTGATACGTGGGTTCCCTACTATCTAACTCCTTTATCTCAAACAATATCCTTGTCAAACGATGAAATGGAAATTTCACTTGAGTGTGACCGTCTATCAAATCTTGTACAGCCAGGACATGTTTATGCAGTTGTCACACTGCAAGGGAATGAAGAGAGATCATAATATTGGTTGGCACGATGTGTACAAGGAAAACAAAAGCTAACACAACCAGTGACAGATGATGATGGGTTCACATATCCTACAGGTTCGGTTGTCTTTTTTGATGATATACAACAGTATCACATTATGATTTTTGCGTCAACATAGTGGGTTTTGTTGATATAATTTGAAGGGACGTATTTTTGTGGTATATAATCCCACCTTTTCATTTATTATCATGCATTTTAGTTGAAGTGATTATCTTAAAGCCTTTATGTTCATCCATGCATTTTATGTGTAGACTAACAATTCTTAAAAATACAGGTTCGTGCTAGATCATTCGCCGTTGACAAGACCCTCTCTTGGTGATGGTACATATTCCTTTGTGCATTAATGAGATAAAATTTTGTACATAAACATTAAGTCAAGTGAATTTATTGCTATTAAGAAATGACCATATCTACCATCGTCTTCAACCATGCAGAGAAATGAAGTGAGAAGGGCTTTAATCAACATGTGTCTTTCTTCAAAGTTATGCTTGTATACTTTGTAGAGAAACTGGTAAGTTTTGTAATTATACAATCTTGTAAATCTTAAAAATGTTTCAAATGATCTATTAATTATTTCCCAAACTAAGTTGTATTAAGTGTTATAATTTGTTTCTTGTAGCACATTCATTCCACATAAAAAGGTAACTTATTTTGGTCTTCATTTATATGCAGGCATTGTTGTACATAAGCTTTTTCTCTTAGGACATGAGGATGTCTGATGCAGATGAAGTGTGATGTTGTATTTGTATATGGATGTGAATTGATGTAACATTGTTATGAGGATATACAATGTCCATGAGAAAATTGGTTTAGTTATATTGATGATATACAATGTATCTGTACATGAGTACATTGGTGTAGTTGTATTGATAATGAAAAAGAAAATCATGTTTACATATCCCTTCATGGATGTCACATGCAAGTGTAATGGTAATTATGTGTATACAATACATGGAAATAGTGATGATCATTATGTGTGTATAGTGTAATGCTTGTTTATCTATAATTTTAGCACTTAGGGCGCTCAAGGGACGACGTCGATAGGGTATGACCCCGAGCATTCAACCGAGTGGGGGGGCAAAATAGGAGCATGCATAGGGTAATAATGCCTGACTAGACATGTTGGAGCTAACGGTTCATCATCGCAATGAGCAGAATGAGGAATTGGCCACGCGACAACATTCGATTGACTAAGACTGACGATTTTTTTGCCAACCGAAAAATTGCTGCCCCAATAAAACCATAGGGAAACATAAAAAACTGAGATAGGATTTTGTAGGGACCCCTCTTGTGGCCTCATAGATTCAAATGGATCATTCGCAGGTGCCACGGATTCCAAATTAGGGCCCATCAAAGTTTCACAATTTTTAGCACTTAGGGCGCTTAAGGGACAACGTCGGTAGGGTATGACCTCGAGCGTTCGACTGAGTTGGGGGGGAAAAATAGGAGCATGCATAGGGTAATAATGCCTAACTGGACATATCAAAGCTGACTATTCATCGTCACAATGAGCAGAATGAGAAATTGGCCACACGACAACATTCAATTGACTGAGACTGGTGATTTTTTTGCGAACCGAAAAATTGCTACCCTAATAAAATCGTAGGGAAAATTGAAAAACCAAGATAGGCTTCTGTAGGGACCCCTTTCGTGGCCCCATAGGTTCAAACGGATCATTTGCAGGTGCCACGGATTCTTAGTTAGGGCCCGTCAAAGTTTGACAATTTTTAGCACTTAGGGCGCTCAAGCGACGACGCCAATAGGGTATGACCCCGAGTGTTTGATCGAGTGGGGGGGAAAAATAGGAGCATGCATAGGGTAATAATGCCTAATTAAACATGTCAAAGCTGACGGTTCATCATCACGATGAGAAAAATGAGAAATTGGCCACGCGACAACATTCGATTGAGTGAGACTGGCGATTTTTTTGCCTACCGAAAAATTGTTGCCCTTTTAAATCTTAGGGAAACTTGAAAAACTAAGATAGGCTTTTGTAGGGACCCCTCTTGTGGCCCCGTAGGTTAAAACAGATCATTTGCAAGTGCCATGGATTCCGAGTTAGGGCCCATCAAAGTTTGACAATTTTTAGCACTTAGGGCACTCAAGGGACGACGTCGGTAGGGTATGACCCCGAGTGTTCGACCGAGTGGGGGGGAAAAATAGGAGCATGCATAGGGTAATAATGCCTAACTAGACATGTCGGAGCTGACGGTTCGTCATCATGACGAGCAAAACGAGAAATTGGCCATGCGACAACATTCGATTGAGTGAGACTGGCGATTTTTTTGCCAACCGAAAAATTGCTGCCCTAATAAAATCGTAGGGCAACCTGAAAAACCAAGATAGGCTTTTGTAGGGACCCCTCTCATGGCCCCGTAGGTTCAAATGGATCATTTGCAAGTGCCACGGATTCTGAGTTAGGGTCCGTCAAAGTTTGACAATTTTTAGCACTTAGGGCGCTCAAGGGACGATGTCAGTAGGGTATGACCCCAAGTGTTTGACCAAGTGGGGGTGAAAAATAGGAGCATGCATAGGGTAATAATGCCTAATTGGACATGTCAAAGCTGATGGTTCATCATCGCGAAGAGTTGAACGAGAAATTGGCCACGTGACAACATTCGACTGAATGAGACTGACGATTTTTTTGCCAACCGAAAAATTGCTGCCCTAATAAAACCGTAGGGTAACATGAAAAACTGAGATAGGATTTTGTAGGGACCCCTCTCATGGCCCTGTAGGTTGAAATGGATCGTTTGCAGGTGCCATGGATTCCGAGTTAGGGCCCGTCAAAGTTTGACAATTTTTAACACTAAGGGCGCTCAAGGGACGACGCCGGTAGGGTATGACCCCGAGTGTTCGACCGAGTGGAGGGGAAAAATAGGAGCATGTATAGGGTAATAATTCCTCACTGGACATGTCAAAGCTGACGATTCGTCATCGCGATGAGCTGAACGAGAAATTGGCCACGTGACAACATTCGATTGAGTTAGACTGACGATTTTTTCGCCAATCGAAAAATTGGTGCCCTAATAAAACCCCGAGCGTTCGACCGAGGTGGGGGGAAAAATAGGACCATGCATAGGGTAATAATGAATTATATCAAGTATTGTTCATTAAATGAATTGTATTGTATTATTCATTAAATGAATTGTATTACATTCATGAATTGTATTGTATTATTCATTAAATGAATTGTATTGTTCATGAATTGTATTCTATTGTTGATTAAATTAATTGTATTGTTCATTAAATGAATTGTATTGTATTGTTCATTAATTGAATTATATTGTTTATTATACAAGCAACACTTACGATGAAATGAAATGAATTGTATTGTTCATTAAATAACCATTATTAACCATTGTTAATTATTGGAATGAAGATTAAAGATTTCCATGATAGCACCACGCACAGATGAGAAACAATTTATATGATCAAATATCAACTTCTGTATATATAAAAATGTCAAATGATTACAAATGTATGTCCATACACAAATATGGCATAAACGCCAACTGAAACAAAATGTATGTCTAAATACGTGAATGTATGTCCATATACAAAATATGCATGCCAACTAGACATGTAAGCATCCCAAAACTATCTATAACATCCTAAGTTGTTGATGGATCATCACAAATGATCCTCTTTGCCGCATTGCTCGGCTCTGAAGGATCCTGCACAAGAAAACAAACCATGATTAATATTAGTTATATTATATAATTCACATTCGAAAAGTTAGCATAAAAATGAACTATAATTGAACTATTCATGTTTACCTCATCTCCACGTTTTCTCTTCAGCTTTGTAGGACTCTTGATGTATGTCTTTGGTAGAGGAGGTATGTTTTCAATATTTTCATACACAACCTACATATGTTTAGAAACATGACATTGATACAAGTTAGCATATAATTGTCACTGATAATAACAAATTATATCTACTAATCACAAAATAAAATAAATACATCTACTCGAGGCATCTCTTCGTCTTCTTCATCTTCAGGTATACTGGGTGTAGTCATCAAGGATGTGAAGCCAAGAATTCTCTGTATATATACACAACAAGTATATGAAACTATCAATCTATGTCTAGACGTGTATAATCACTATAAGTTATTTAAACTATTCATTCAATCATATTTGCATTCAATTACCTTTCCCTTGTCTCCAACTGCACTACTAGATCCTAAATCACAATGCCCCGCACTCATGTTGCTTGTGCCCTACAAGAGTAAAATAAGATATACATGCAAGTTACTACATAATCTAATTAATACCAATATAAATGATTAGCATGTATGTACAATAAAATACAAACGACTAGGTGCAATAATATATGTACCGTCAAGCTATCAAGGCCAAATGAAATGGTTGACAAGGTGCCCTCCTAAATCTGTCTCAACTCCTCCTTGGTCATCAACTGTTAAATAGACCATGTAAACAAAAATTAGTACTTAATATTATCTAGATTATAAATATTCATTTAAAATATAACATGAACTGTGAAATACAAATCTTACCACTACATCATCAATGTATGATGACGGTGCCTCCTCACCTCTAGCATGTGAGGACTCCCCAGGGTATCCTCTAGTCTGTGTCATAACATTTAGTGCATCATGCATCTCATGCACCTCATAATCTGCACTGTCCGTAGAAGGATCAATAGGTTGTCCAACTGGACCCAAGCATACATGCCCACACATGACACAACTATGGGGCACGCATATGTGTGGAGCCGAGGATGACATGTCAGCACCACCGGATGTACTGCTACCATCAAAAGTAGGCTGAGCTACTAACCCATCTTGAGAAACCAAAAGGCTACTCAAAGAGTGAATAGCCGATATGGTCTGTGAAGCCGCCTCACAAATGATATCAGGATGTTGCACTGCAGGTGGGGGATCAACAAGAGGAGGGGGGACATATGGGCCCTGGACTACTCTGACTTCCCCAGGTCTATTTTGGGGCATACCTAAACCTACACCCTGGAAAAGTTGGATGTCAAAGTAGTTAACATGTTTGCGTAAAAAAAACTCAGCATACAATTTTTTTATGAAATAGAAGGGGACATCAAGATTTTTGTTGGGTGGTTTGTCGAAAACCATCCACCAACGATCCCAAAAAAATTTCACAATACCATCATTTGTGCACCATTTAATAGAAAGTTTTGTTTTTCTGGGGTCTACAGGTTGACCAGTGCAGGGATTCACAAATAATGAGGCGATAGCGGCTTTGGATATCTCGAGATCCTTGATATCCTTATATGACAAGCCATCCGCATATTTTTTCCTCATAGAATCTTGCCACAAAAGGGTGGCATTGTGCTCCTCAGTCATGGTTTCCATACTCTTTATGATCGACATGAGAGGATCAAACATTGGGTTTAGACGAGGGATCCTATGATATACATCTGCAATCCCCCTCAATTCATTCAAATTTTGTGCAATCAAATCCTGAATTGAGGGTGGGTTTGGCAAAGGAGGGTTTGGTTGTTGTAGTTGTGATTCATCAATGTTTTCATTGTTCCCCCATTTTTAACCTAATTGAATGTAAACAATTGAATTTAGTTAAAAAATTTAAACAATTTTGTATTTGATTTTAAAAAACCTAGTTTTCATGAAAAAAACCATATTTTCAATGAAAAATCAAATAAACATTAACAAAAAATACAAAAAATGAATGAAAATGATTGAAAACAATAAAATTCTTACCTTTCAATCTATTTTTTAGCCATTTTTTGCCAAAACTCCGGATATCGGGTACAATCGGATATCGTATTTTTATAAAATCATGCAGCCTGTGAGTTAAAAATGACTCACGGGTTGTCACTATCGAAATATATTTGTCTCAAAAAATTGGATATCCAATTTTTATACTTAAATTACTTTAAAATAACATATATAATATAGTAATATATTATATAATATATTATTATATTATATAATACATATTGTATTATATTATAAAATATAATTATATATTATATAATACGTATTATATAATATATTACTATATTATATTATATAATATATAATATATTATTATATTATATTATATAATATATATAATATAATATAATAATATATTATATAATACGTATTATATAATATAATAAGAGACTAGCAGGTTCCAGTCAAGAATTCACTGATTTCTAGCAGGCTTCTTAATTACTGTACGGGGTGGGAGGGAGGACAAAAGGGGAAAGTTGCTCGCCCTACTATTCGGCTGGGGGTTAATTAATCTGGGGCAAGTTAATTAATCCAAGACAGGCTTATTCTAGCGAGCTAATTAATTAAGGCAGGTTAATTAATCCGGGGTGGGAAACTCTAGTGACTCCTGCGCTGGATCGAATCCCCCCCTATTATATTAGTTGTCCGGCTGGCCATATCCATCCATCTAATAATAGTGATGAGTGCTCAGATCCATTCAGTAGTGGGAGGCATCCATCTGTATCAATGTGTGGTCAGCTGGCCATATCCATCTGTATCGGTGTCCATCCATCCGCCCCTCTCCCGCTTGTATGTTTCTTATATCTGCTCTACCTATCCATCTCTTTTCCTGAGAAAGTGTTCACCAGTTCGGGTAAATTGGTTGAGGTTCCTCACTCCTGATGGTAAGCTGGGAGGACATCATGGGGTGGGTGAAAGTAAGGTGACCCATTTTCCAACCCTTCATCTGCATGCATTCATCAGCAAGAAGGGGAGGATTTCCTCTTCATCGGCACGGCAAGTCTATTCTCCTCTTAGTTCACCATCTAGGGTGGGTTTGGTCTCCTCATGGAAGGTCTTTTACTGTGAACCCGAGCAAAGCATGCACAGAATTCACCCTCAGTAATGCCAGCGTGGTCAGCTGGCAGAAACACATCTGCATGATCGATCTAGTTCAACCCGCATAAGGTGTTAGTTTTTAGGGGAAGACAGTTCAACCCACGTAGATTAAGCTTGCGGGGTGCCTTTCATACACGTCGAGAAACAAGAAATACGCTATAACTCCCATGCCCCAAAAGGATAGGCTATAGGGCCTCACTTCTATCGAACTAGAAAGGGGGGGGAAATGTTATGTTGTAGAAGCTGCATTTTAACATCCAAATCTTTAAGAAAGACCGGTTCCGACCCCCATAGAATAGTAGGGCCATCTCATTCTCAATTCCACCAGCCATTGAGGATTGTCTGAGCTTTATTGGGACCCTTGTCCCGCTTGAACCGCTCATGGTACCTCGAACCCATGGACCTTACTAACCGGGAGAGGGATGAAACGACGATTCATTATATACTTATTGTGATTAGGCCAAAATCCACGGTGGCTAATAAGTGCCTGTCGATAAACATCTCCGCTTTCAACCCTCATCCATCCTTTTATCCCAGGCAAACATTCCTCCTGTAATAGTTGGTACCGCATCATTTATTCTTCATGGCAAGAGTGGGTCATCTTTCCCTTTTTGTGTTGGAGTCCTAATTCGTGCTATATTACCTTGGTTCAAGTCTTTAATGTGTCCTCAAATCCTTTTTCTAGTCATTTAAGTCAAGTTCAGACAATTGATTGAACTCTTTGAACACGTTGAACCATTTTGAACTGGGTTCAATAGGTTCATTAGGTTCCATAGGTTCCAAGGTGTTCAGAAAAAGTTTCTCGTACTAACATTTTCTCTAAGTGTTTTGCAGCGGCTCTTCCAAAAGTTCCTCCTGTTCGGTGATATAGCATTTGATTTGAACTTATTGAACTGAGTTCAAAGGGTCAAATATGTTCAACACAGCAAGTGGTCAACAGTTTGATGCGGCGTACATCTTGAACTACTTGAACACTCAAGAAGTTGGTTTAAGATGTTCATATGGGTTCAATATTGGTGGGTCCCGCAGTTTCTAATGTTTTGGGAAGTGCATTCATTGCTAAATACAGGGAGGTAGAACCATATCTTAAAGTGATGTCATTCTTTGGATTTTTCAAAGTAAGTAAACATTTTGGGAACTGGCAATTTCTTAAAGCACGCCGCCATGCATTCAATGCATGCGTGCGAAGGTCTAATCCGCCAACTTGCCACGTCCAGACTGAAATTGTGAAATCATTGCAGTTAATGTATCTATATCATTACCTTTGCTAGTAAGGTATGAAAATTATTTGTGTTCTGCATTCATTACTTGCTGCTGGACTTTTGTATATGTTATCCCTGGATAGAAGTCTTTCTTGCTGCTAGCCGTCGTCCAATTATACCACTGTGAAGGTGAGTCTTTCCTTATTTTCTCCAGTGTTTTCCCTTGCATTTTCTCTCATACAGAAGGTTTCATTGGAATCAAATTTAGGTTTCTTGTTTTGAAGTTATGAAGTCCACTCTGCATTTGTTTGGAAACGTCTTTAGCTTGGCATCCACAGAAGCCATAGTTAGTGATACTGACCTGAAAGGAGAGAGCCTTGAAGAGTTGAAAGAAAGGGTGTTCAAGGGTATTGATAAGTCTTTTTGTATAGACATTTTGAGTAGTGGACTTTTAGAAGCCACAGCCTTTCCTCCAGCAATTCCTTGCCCAGAGTTAGTTCGGGAATGTATTGCTAGATACGACCCAGTATCTGAAACTATTAAGAGAGATATTGGCGAAACCCTACTTGCCATTAATCGTGAGGTGATTGCTTCAATTTTTAAGATACCGGATTACCAATTTTTTAATTTTTCTCCTGCCCAGTCAATCAGTGAGTTCAATGCAGACAGAGCCCGACACCAAAATAATGTGGCAAAGTTCTGGTTGAAGGTCCCTCAGAGAGGTGGTTCTAGGTTACCCAAAAATCCTAACAAGAACCACATGTTGCCACATATCCATGATGTGATGCTTCTGTTGCATCGAGCCGGAGGTTCCATCGAAGCTTATAGTTTTGATGATTGGATTTATTGCTATGTGCAATTAGTTCTGGAAGGAAAACAATATTTGGATTGGGCAGAGTTAATTGTTGATTCAATGAGAGAGCAGTTGAGTCTAGCCAAGTAGTTTCAACAAAACTTCTTCATGTCCTCATATCTCTTGTATTGTCTAGCTTGTGTTAAGGAGTTAAGAGGTGTACCAAAGCAGCTCACTGAGGAAGATGTTCCCGTGTATGAGTTCTATCCTATGCTGCAAAAAGACAACGCCCTACAAGATTTCAGAAGGATACACAATGCATTCCTGGGTGATATGTGTCATGAACTGAAGAGTACAAAAGCTAAATGGATTTCAGATGATGCACAGACCTTGATTAAGAAGTTCAGTAGTTTTTACATCTAGTTCCCACGCTTTTGCTATATACGGGTAGGAGGCTTTGAAGAGGAACCCTTCAAACTCCCTCACTTCTATTTTGATTGTTTTGTTTTAACAAAAGTATGCAGGCAACTAACCTCTGTGATCAAGAAGGCACAGCCTAAGGACAAGTGGGAAGGTCATTTTCCCATACAATTGGGAGTGTTGTCTTGTAATTCAATGTCTGATGCACTAAGTATAGGAGCAGACCTTAGGAATTTTAATTTCTCTCTGTATTCTGAAAGGAAAGGGTTTGACAATAAGGGATTTTCTCGGAGCCTTGGCCTAATGCCTTATCTTCCCACGCCACAGTTAGAAGATTTCTGGGAAGACTGTACAGATGAACTTGAAGTTTTAAAAAGGGAAAACATGAGACTGGTGCTAGAACAGGTTGTCTCTTTGCAAATAAAGTTAGACACTAAAGGGCTTGAAGAGGATTATCTTGAATTGTTTGAACCAAGATATTTAGCTCATGCAGAGACTGAAATGCTCCCAATTAATTGGGATGAGGAGGAAAATGATGACATACAATTGAGGACCAAACAAGTTCTAGAAAGAACCGTGGCATGGGTGGCTAAAAAGAAAGCAATAAAGTCAGGTGCCAAGTCCCTTTCTGCAAGAAATAATAAGGATCCTCCATCTTCACCAAAATGTCCTTCTAACAGTGCTCTTGTTTGTGCAGGTAAGGATACCAAGTCACCTCAGCCTAGATGCAGATCTAGTCCAACTCTGGATTTTAGTACCCCTTGGCATACTTGATCACGAAGTATCGCCCAGAGGAAGATGGACCAGGTCAAGGATATGGGAGTAAAGGATGTTGTGCGCTTGAGGCTCAGATTTTTGAAATTGAAGATTTGGATGGTGAAGTTGCTTGTGCTCTGGACTCCCAAATAGTGACTGTGGCTATGACACCACCGCCAAAGATGATTGAAGGAGCTACTCATTCCGCTGTGACTCCTAAATGGTTAACAACCTCAGTGAACAAGAAAAGGAGCTTTCTTCTTGTGACCATTCCAATTCAGGAAATGGTTGCTAAGTACACACAGAAGAATCCAAAGCCGAAAAGGTTCAAGACCACCGCTCACCTAAACAATGATGAAGAAACTGGAAAATGGATGGCCAAAATTGCATCATACAAACCGAAAGATGAAAATAGAGAGGCTGGTCCTGATGATTTTGAGATCACAAAAGTAGAGTTGGGAAAAATGAGCAGAGATACAGACAACCATTTTTTCCAAGTGTCAGCAAAGAAAATGTTTACCAGGTCAGAGAAGGATGGACGGGAGAAAAGAGAACTAAAACGACACACAAGTGTTTTGGCTCAGTTCATCGATAGTATCGGTTGCCTTGGAGCAATTCTAATATCCCATGCTGCTGAGAACTTCAACCCAACTTCTCCGGAAAACAAGAGGTTGATGAACCAAGTTCAACGGGCTAAGAGCACTACTGAAGCAGTTGAGAAGTGGATTGAACAAATAATCAAAGACGGTGAGAAGTACATTACTGACTCCCAAAGATTGTGTGATGAAATACAAAGCCTTATTTCTGAAATTCAAAACCAGCTCATGTCATGGGAGAAAGAAGAGCACAAATGGCAAAATATCCTACCTCTGTTTGCCAAAATAGAAGAATATGGGACTACCAGGTTTCTGACAGAACATTCAATTAAGCTAGTGGCCGATGAATGTCAGCTTTTCGTGCTGAAGAAAACTATCATTTGGCGAGTGCTTACCTTCTAGTCGATAATTATAGATGCAAGGACCTCTATTTATGAACTCCAGGATCTGCAAAGTAGTATAGTCAAGGATAATAAGGTGGTTAATCCCGATCATGACTGGGAGTTAGGAATCTGCGGCTCAAGCACACAGGAAGAAATCAAATCTTTCCGGTTGAACATGGAGAAGATCAGAGTCAAGGGTAGCTTCACACCGGAGGATATAACCAAGGTGGCTAGGATCGAATCTATCATTTTCATTAGGAATGATCAGCTGCCGAAACACTCAGAGAAGATGGTGCAACATAGGTGGAATAAAGAGGTGGCAAAGGTGAAACTCAATGCAATGAAAGTCTCAAGCCAATCCATGGTTCAAGAACTTACAACTTCTCATGACACCCGCGAAGATGGGGAAGATGACAATGATGGAATATGACATAATGCACCAATTTAGGACTAGTTTCCTTTATTTTTAAAACATTTCTCATAGTTATGCAAAGACTTCGGGACATCTGTCCCAAAATACTTCTTGTTGGTTTTGTAACTGTTTTACCGGGGAGTGGTCGAGTTTTTAGGGAGAGCGCTCCCGTTTAAACTATAAATTAAGTAAAACAGATGGTAGAAGGGTTAGATTTTAGTAACTAATTTTGTGAGCTTTGACTCAAATTTTTGCTTTGGCATTTTCTGTTTTTAATCAAAGGAAGAATCAGATGGTTGAGATCTGTTATGGAAAAAGATTGGCAGATGTATTTTTGTGTCATTGTTGCATAAGGATATATATATGAAATCTGATCGTATTGTTTTGGGGGAGAAGGAAGAACTGTGTATTTTGAATCTGAATAGATAACATGTCTTTGCATATGTTCATCTGATCAAGTAACAGTAATTGATCATTTCATTACAGTATTTCATTCTTCCTCTGATGTTCTTTCCTTTGAATGTGTTGTTTACTCTAGAAAAGATTCATGATTGAGGGCGGATTTATTTTTCTTGAATCTGTTCATCTTTTGTTAATTTAGGTGGAGAAAGTATATTGAACTTTGTTTCAATTGTTGTTGTTGCATGCATTGAAAAATTAAGGAAAATAACTTACATTGTTTGTGAGACATGTGGAAAATTTCAGCCTTTCATCCAAGAATGAAATAGGTGGCCTTACACGCTTTCTGGTTAAAAGCTTTCATTCAGATAAAAACAAAACACATTCCATGAAAAACCAAGATAGAGAGCTGTACCTATGCAAAAATTCAGAGGGAAGTGATTTGAACAACACTTACCCAACTATTCAGTGAATCATTTGTTCTTAGAATAAGGTAAAAAAATTTAAGATTAATCATTTAAAAATAAAGAGCAAATCTATTCACTAACAATAGTACAAGCTCCCATAGCAATTACATATTTTGGTTCAGGCATTTGTTCATATAATCTCACTAAAGAAGGAGCCATTTTCATGGTCACGGTTTCGGCTGTTATAAGTAAGTCGGCTTACCTAGGACTGGATCTTGGCACCAAACCATAACGATCAAAGTCTAATCGCGAACCTATTAATGAAGCAAATTCGATAAAACAACAACTAGTACCATAAAGGAGCGGTCATAGACTAGAGAGTCTCGCCCAATTGGACAGATCGTTTAGAGTAGTGGAAATCACATATGTACATATGTACATATGTATATATGTACATATGTATATATGTACATATGTATATATGTACATATGTATATATGTACATATGTATATATGTACATATGTATATATGTACATATGTATATATGTACATATGTATATATGTACATATGTACATATATATATATATAGCTCGCCTTCCTTCTCGACTAACGTGGCGCCACCCCTAACTTTTTAGAACCAACTCCTAGTTCCTCGTTCTATATAATTATATAATATAGATTATATAATATATATTATATATTATATAACATGTAATATATAATATTACATTATATATTATATAATATATTTTTTAATTTAAAATTACAAATAAAAATCGGATATCTGATTTGCCTAGGTAATTACCATGCCAAGGTAACTGACACCCAGGCCAAGAAAAAAGTCAACATGAATTTTTGCGTTTTTAGGTGAGTGGAGAAGGCTATTTTTTTCACATCGCCACTTTTTGGCCCCCCATGATCCTGCACTAACCCCTATTGTACTTTTCATTGAGCTCTTGATCTTGGCAAAATCTCACAATACTGAAGTAGCGTATGTCACAATTAGGGTATCTCTTACAGTAATGCATATACTCTAATGATAGTTTTCTTATATTAGCATCTCAGATATGACTAGCCTGTTACTACTTATCAAGTTGCCATTAGTTTTATGTTCAAAGTTATTCTATATACTCTAGTCGGTTACTACTACCGAGATATTCAGTCGGTATGCACAGTCTAGTCGGTTACAGAAGAAAGTAGTCTCAGAGCGTAGTTTACACCGAGTATCATTTCATGTCTACCGAGCTGCAAAGATGACACGCCGAGTTGATATACACCGAGTGAAACGTGTTACCAGATTCACTGAACCTGGACATACATATGAAAATGTGTTACAAGATCGAGGCACATAGAACCGTTATCACATTGGAAATTGCACTTAAAGATTGTGTATGATTTTGAGGTCATCTAACCAATGAAATATTTTGCATGGTTATTCATTCGATAAAACATGTTTGTAAGATCAAAGCAATGAATGGATCACCGACATAAGAGATCTATTTATACAGCATGAGTTAAGAATTAAAAAGGTGTGTGCATGAGTGTAAGAAGACTGCTATAGAGACACAGAGGTCACCGAGAAGGATTTAAAAGAACAGTCAAAGAACAGAGTAAATAGAAGGGTTTACCGAGTTACTATATGGGTTACCGAGGTATGTTGTAAGCAAGGTAATCTATTCTAAGTACATAGAATCTGCTATAACATTTCAGATGTAAAGTTGCAGATATTTGTAATGATTTATTGTAATATTTTGAAGTTGTAAGAGAAACCTTTAACAGGCTAAAAGACTCTAATCAAATCTATAAATTGTAAAGCCTCTAACAAGGTGCAACATTTAGAATAAGTGTTGTAAAATCCTTTAGCAAGGTAGATCTAACAGATCTTGTTACTCCTAACAGGGTAAGCTATCAGAAATAGCTAAACATGTAGCTCTAACTGAGCACTCTTTATTATTGCAGTAGTGAAGTTGTGGGTGCCATCCCCACCGCAGTTTTTCTCTCTAACCAAGAGTTTCTGTGTAACCAAAATATATGTGTTATGGAGTGAATCATGTATGATTGTTATCTATTTGTTTTAGCTTTATATTATGTTACTGCACTATTCTGTTTATGCATAAGCAATAAAGTTATTATTGAAGAAAAGTTTTGAAGTACTGATTCACCCCTCCCCTCTCAGTACATTAGCTTTCCATAGTGGGCCTAACATAGCCAGGTATGAATTATGGTTACTCTTGGATATATTTATCTTCAGTATGTAAATGCGGTAAGTATGTATGTATCACTATGTTCCAGACTGTACCATGGAACTAGCCTATTTGGTTTAGTTTTTATTGAATCATTTACATTAAGAGACTTCTTTGATTATAATTTTAAGTAGCAAATAAGGTGCTAACATGGATAACAAGACATATGGAAATATCGGTTATGTGATATGCAAGTATACTTCTCAAAAATGTTATTGTAACCTGGGTAATCTTTCGTCTTGTAGTCGATAGTATAGGAACTCTTTGTTGTCTCAATATAAAAGATGTCTTGGTTGCATTAGCAGTAGTGGAAAGTATACTATAAGCTTGTTGATATAAAAGTAGTCCTTTTTTTCGGCACTAACAAATCATGAACTGGTATGCAGCAAGGTTGTGTTGAGAATCTATTTTGCAGGTTATAGGGCTAGCTAGAAGTCTGTGAACTTAGATAAAGGAGGCAAGTTTTTACAAAGATTGGAGGCAGAATGTAGAAAATCCCTATGATGGGCCTGTTTAGCCCAAGATGAGGGGCTTGAGAAGGAAATTATGTAATGTTTAAATGTTGCAGAGATTTAGTACCATTACTTGACTGGACTTAATATCCTGGGCAAGGCCGAAGGTTTTCTCCTCTCCCCTCTTTCCTACCGGCACCCGCACTAAGCGGAGAATGTAATTCTATTTATTATTTAATAAAATATGGCTTCGGCCTTTTACCGAGCAAAAAAAAAAATCATATATATATATATAAAAATAAAATTAAACAAACAAATTTTTAAATATATATTTTTATTACCTAAGTTCTTCCAACCTCTCTCTCTCTCTCTCTCTCTCTCTCTCTCTCTCTCTCTCTCTCTCTCTGTATATATATATATATATATATATATATATATATATCCCACTCACTCCTCTCTATCTCTTTCTATCTATATCTCTTTATCTATATCTGCCTCTTTGTATCTCTCTCTATCTATTGCTATTTATACCATTCCTTTCTCATTAACTTCATATCTCCCTCCATCTCTCCTACTCTATTTCTTTATCTCTCTTTCTCTCTCTTTCTCCTTACTCATACACCCTAGAATTGATGTCGATGTTCTTGATTTACCAATGGAGTTTGACAAACTTGACCATCTCATCTACTACAATGGCCCATTGATGCAAGGCATGAGTTTGTATGAGGTAAGATCTACCTTGTTCAAAGCATATTTATCATTTCAATTAGATTATATAACAACAACTGACAACCTTTTTCATAATTATTGTGCAAATATGTAGTTTCCTCCAAGCCTACGCATTGCATACATTAAGGATTATTCTGAGAACGGAGTTGAACATTCTAAAAGTTCTCCCGAAGTCACTCTAGCTTCTTTGCTTGTAACATTAGACTTGTATGGTTTCAAAAATATGCAAAGGTTGTCAGACGAAATGGAAATGCTAACAAAGTTAGAAGACTTAAGATTATGGAACTGCCATAGTTAAAGGAACTTCCTTCCAAATTGGGAGATCTCGGGAATCTAAAATAGATGAGACTAAATGGATGCACTGAATTGAAAGAGTTGCCTTCAAACTTTGACAAACTTAGCAATTTGACATCTTTGTTCATTTCCTTCAAACTTTGGCTAGCTCAAAGAGTTAGAAGAGTTACAATTGTACAACTGTTCTGGGTTACAAGCGTTGCCATCAGACTTTGGCCACCTCAAAAATTTAGAAGAGTTGCAATTGTACAACTATTCTAAGTTAAAAGCGGTGCCTTCAGACTTTGGCCACCTCAAAAATTTAGAAGAGTTACAATTGTACAGTTGTTCTAGGTTAAAAGTGTTGCCTTTAGACTTTGGTCACCTCAAAAATTTAGAAGAGTTACAATTGTACAATTGTTCTGAGTTAAAAGTGTTGCCTTCAGACTTTGGCCACCTCAAAAATTTAGAAGAGTTACAATTGTACAACTGTTTTGGGTTAAAAGAGTTGCCTTCAGACTTTGGCCACCTCAAAAATTTAAGAGTGTTAAAATTGAGCGGTTGTTCTGGATCAGCAAAGTTGCCTTCAAACTTTGGTCAGCTCAAAAATTTAAAAAAGCTAGATTTGGAGGATTGTTCTAGGTTAGAAAAATGGCCATTAAGCTTTGCTGATCTAATAGAGCTAAAGGAGATTTGCTTGACAGGTTGATCCTCAACTTTAAAAGATTCGTTTCCCGATAATTTCAAAGGAAATGATTGTACAGTAATTGGATTATGAAAAAGAGTTTTTAAAAAAATTGAGTATGGAGTTGAAAAAATGTAATGTAATAATTGTCCAATTTATGGATTATGAATAAGAGTTAAAAAAGTTGAATACAGACTTCAAAGAATGTAATTAAATAATTCACCCCTCAATTGTTACATTGAGGAGGATTTCCATTATTTTTAAAATTTCTTAAGGTTTGTGATTTTCAATGGTTTTTCATATTATTTTAGTTAAATATTATTTTTAATTATATTTAAGTTATTTTATTTTTTTAATAAATTTAATATATTGATTTTTATAAAGCTAATCATATTTTAAATAACAAATATAATATATTAATTTTTATTGGTTTTTCAATATATAAAAGAGACATTTTATTAATTCTTGTAATATCTTTAATAATTTTGATTTATGTTATAATTAGGTAAATAAAATAATTTCAAAGTAAAATAAAATAATTATTGATAAAAATGACTCTACAATAAATAATGTAAATTAAATAAAATAACTCTTAAATAAATAAAATAATTTATGAATGATATTTCTCAATGTTGTTTAAATAGATGTATTTAAGATATGATTTTATTTTTAGTTAGTAAATAGTTGGATAGGCCAGCACTTGTATTGATAATAAAGTTTGTACATTTACAGGAGGTGACTGTGTGTCATTGCCCTCCTACCCAAAATGCAGACATAGAGCCAAAAATGACCAAAGAGGCAGTCTATGTCTGCTTGACATTCTCTGCCCATTTAACAGCAAAATTTGGGCACAAAGAAAGCTAGACCTTCTACATATGACTAAACTTCTACCTATCTTTTGTTAGGGTTTCAAGCAGATCCGAAGCAAATATGAACTAACAATTATATGCAAATTTAAATACAAAAGATAAAGAAATAAAAAAAGACACAGATAACATAGAGATTTAACGTGGTTCACCTAGAATGGGTTACGTCCACCATACACAGTCGTCCAATCTTTCTTATTATCCAGCAAAAATAGTACATCAACCTTTCAATGCCTTAAGTATCCCAGCCGCTTATAACATGCATTTTTAGGGCAAAAACAAAGTCGACCTTTTTAGGGTTTTATTACAATGTCGATTTTCATCAAAAAAATTCCCAGAAAAAAATTTTCTCGGGGGTTCCTGCCCCCGAACCCTCATTTTTCTCGGGGGCTGCCACCCCTGAACCCCTGCCTGGGGCTCGGCCCGACCCCGGACCCCGACGAGGATACGTGCTGAGTGTACAGTGCTTTGTTGATCAGTCGCCACATTTCAACAATCTCCCACTTGGAGACTGATCAGGCTCCACACCGAACAATCTCCCACTTGGAGACTCATACTACATGACACCACTGTACATGCAACATCCACTAGATAAAAAACTAGGACTCGACTGGTATAAATTCCACAATTATAAATCAAGAAGACCAACAGAAACTGATGAAGAAATCGGCTTCTTCTGTGGAACTGCCTTTGTGAACATATCGGCAAGATTCTCACTTGTGTGAATCTTCTCAAGCCGTAACTGACCCTCCTCCAAAATAGTCGGGATGAAGTAGTACCTGAGCTGAATGTGCTTTGTCCTTGAATGAAAAGCAAAGTTCTTTGAAAGATGAATGGCACTCTGGCTATTAGTATACAATGGGCTATCCTCTTGTGTCTGGCCCAATTCCTCCAGAAAATATTGCAACCAAATCATCTCCTTGTTGCCTTCTGTAGCAGCAACATACTTAGCTTCAGTGGTTGAAAGTGCAACAACCTTTTGCAGCCTAGAAATCCAACTGACTACAGTTCCCCCTATAGTAAAAACATACCTTGTAGTACTCCTCTGTGAATCAATATCACCTGTCAGATCAGAGTCAACAAATCCATTCAGAGCAGCATTAGATCCTTTGAAACATAATGCCTTCGTAGTAGTTCCTTTCAAATACCGAAGAATCCATTTCACAGCATTCCGATGTTCCATACCCGAATTACTCATAAACCTGCTCACAACTCCCATTGCATGTGCAATATCTGGCCTTGTGCATACCATTGCATACATCAGACTACCAACAGCTGATTAATACGGGATGTTAGACATTTTATTAACCTCTTCCTGTGCCTTTGGGCACATCTCCTTAGTCAATTTGAAATGACTAGACAAAGGTGTACTAACTGCTTTTGCATCCTGCATGTTAAATCTTTTCAACACCTTCTTTATATACTCACTTTGGGACAAATTCAAGGTTCTATTTTTCCTGTCCTGTGTAATCCTCATATCGAGAATTTGATAAGTTGCACCCAAATCCTTCATAGCAAATGACCTGGCTAATTTCTGTTTAAGATCATTTATATGTTGCATGTTAGACCCAGCAACAAGCATGTCATCAACATTAAGCAATAGGATAATATAATTGCCATTTTCAAAACTCTTAAAATATACACAATGATCAGAATGACATCTATGATAACCGTGTTCAGCCATGAAACTATCAAATTTTAAATACCATTGTCGAGGTGCTTGCTTTAGGCCATACAGACTTTTCTTCAACCTGCACACCAAGTTCTCCTTACCTTTGACCTCATATCCCTATGGTTGCAACATGTAAATTTCCTCCTCCAAATCTCCATGGAGAAAAGTTGTTTTCACATCTAATTGTTCAAGATGTAAATCATCTGCAGCCACAAGACTAAGTATAGTTCTAATTGAAGTCATTTTACAACTGGAGAAAATATTTCATCATAATCTACACCATTTTTCTATGCAAAACCTTTTACCACAAGTCTAGCCTTATATCTTTTCTAACCTCCTTCCTCCTCCTTCAGCTGATAAACCCATTTGTTAGGCAAGGCTCTTTTTTCTGCAGGTAAAGGGACTAAGTCCCAAGTCTTATTTTTCATCAAGGAGTCCATCTCCTCTTTCATGCCTAGCTCCCACTGTTGTTTGGCATCTACCTGCATTGCTTCTTCATATTCTTCTGGTTCACCAGAATTAGTTAATAATATAGAATACAAAGAAGGAGAAAATCTTTCAAGGGGTCTACTTGACCTCGTAGAATGTTTAACACTTGCAGGAGTTTGTGGAACATTCTGTTGTTACTGAGCATCAAGTACCTGTGGCAATTCATTTCCAGGAATCTCATCCAACACCACATATTCTTGCTTGTCTTGTTCATGCTTCTTTTCCTGCATTTGTTCTTTATACATAACCTTCTCATTGAATATAACATCTCTACTTCTAGTTATTTTCTTATTTTCAAAATCCCATAACCGATAGCCATATTCATCTATCCCATATCCAATGAAGGTACATTTCTGAGATTTAGCATCAAGCTTGGTTCTGTTTTCTTTATCAACATGGACAAAAGCTTCACAACCAAAGGTTTTCAGAAAAGAATAATTTACCTTTTTACCAGTCCTTGAAGGTCCTCTATTTATCAAATAGACAGCAGTATGCAAAGCATCTGCCCAAAAATGTAAGGGCAATCTAGTATGCAATCTCATGCTCCTCGCGCGTTCCATGATAGTCCTATTCATTCTCTCTGACACACCATTTTCCTATGGAGTTCCTGGAACTGTCTTCTGCTTTCTAATCCCATTTAAGGAGCAGTAATCTTCAAATGCCTTGCTGCAATACTCACCTTCATTATCCGATCTGAGACACTTCAACCTTTTTCCTGTCTCATTCTCAACCAAAGCTTTCCATTTCTTAAAAGTTTCAAAAACATCTGATTTTTTCGTTAGGAAATATACCCATGTTTTTCTAGTTGAGTCATCAATAAAAATAACATAATAACAAGAGCCACCAAGAGATGATACTTGAGTCATTCCCCATACATCTGAATGCACAAACTCTAACTTCTCACTCTTCTTCTCTTTCCCAACCTTGAGAAATCTAACTCTTTTCTGTTTTCCATAAACACAGTTTTCACAGAACTCTAAATCAATCTTCTTTAGTCCTGGCAATAGATTTTTGGAGTGAAGGATTTTCATCCCTTTCTCACTCATGTGCCCAAGCCTATGGTGCCACATTATCAAATCTGTTCTTGCAACATCTATTGTTGATATCCCTATAGTAACTTTATCTGTAGCAGCTAAGGTAGAGTAAGTGTTACCAGTACACAAATATAATGTGCCTACCTTCGTACCTTTAGCTACTACTAATGATCCTTTACTGACCTTCCACATACTGTCTGAGAAGGTAACTATGCAACGTTCACTACCTAGTTGCCCTGCAGAAATTAAATTTCTTCTTAAGTTAGGAACATGTCTTCCCTCCTACAGAAACCAGTCATTACCATTCTGCAACTTGATCTTTATCTTTCCTTTTCCAACAATTTGACAGGGCTCATCATCACCCAAATATACCTGTCCAAAATCACCTTGAACATAATCTAGAAAATATTTTCTATGGGGTGTAGCATGAAATGAAGCCCCATAATCTATTACCCAGGAATCATTAACATTATCCAAATATAAGATTAAAGCATCTTGTAAAGTATTACTTGCAATATTAGCTTCCTTACTATCATTTTCATTTTTGTCTCCTTTGTTTTTCCGAGACCAACAGTCTTTCTTTAGATGACCAGGCTTTCCGCAGTACCAGCAATCTTTCTTTCCTCTAGATTGAGAGTGTCCTTTCTTTGACTTCCCTCATGACTTCTCATTCCAAGGGCATTTTCCTCTTTCCTTTGATCTTCCTCTGTTCTCCACATTCAAAACACTACCCGATGATGTTGGAGTCTCACCTGTGCTTTTCCTTCGCATTTCCTTGCTTAGGATAACACCAACAATATCATCAAATACTAAAGTATTTTTACCAGAGATAGAGTTACTTATAGCCATAACCAAGCTATTCCAGCTTTTTGGCAAAGAACATAAAATCAAGAGAGCCCTAACCTCTTCTGCAAAGGTAATTTTTACCGAAGACAATTGACTGGTAATTGTATTAAATTCATTTAAGTGCTCCGCTATAGATCCTCCCTCACTCATTTTCAAATTAAACAAACGCTTCATAAGAAATACCTTATTCAAAGCTGAGGGTTTCTCATACAACTTAGCCAATGTCACCATCAAATCTATAGTCAATTTTGCTTCTGTTATATTGAAAGCTACAGATGGTGCAAGGCACAATCGAATGGATCCTAGTGCCTTTCTATCTAAAATGTCCCATTTTTCATCTGATATTGTGGTCGCTTTCTTTGCCTTTCCTTCTAATGGCCACCACAAATCCTTTTGATACAGGTAATCCTCCATCTGCATTTTCCATAACTGATAATTTTGGCCGTTAAACTTTTTGACCTTGAATTTGGAATCCTCCATTGCTCCCACTCAAATCTGAAAGTCCTACCAATTTACAGAAAAACTCACTCTGATACCAATTGTTAGGGTTTCAAGCAGATCCGAAGCAAATATGAACTAACAATTATATGCAGATTTAAATACAAAAGATAAAGAAATAAAACAGGACATAGATAACACAGAGATTTAACGTGGTTCACCCAGAATGGGTTACATCCACCATACACAGTCATCCAATCTTTCTTATTATCCAGCAAAAATAGTACATCAACCTTTCAATGCCTTAAGCATCCCAGCCGCTTATAACATGCGTTTTTAGGGCAAAAACAAAGTCGGCCTTTTTAGGGTTTTATTACAATGTCGGTTTTCATCAAAAAAAATTCCCAAAAAAAAAATTTCTCGGGGGCTCCCGCCCCCGAACCCCTGCCCAGGGCCCAGCTCGGCCCTCGACCCCGACGAGGATATGTGCTGAGTGTACAGTACTTTGCTGATCAGTCGCCACATTTCAACATCTTCACCATACATTCTCTGCAACTGCTTATAAAGTATTAGACACAAACCTATAACAAAACAAACCAAAAAAAAAAGGATCTATTTGCCAAAGAAAAGGAAAGCGAGGTCACTCACTCTCCAAAGAGCTTGAGATATTTTCATACAAACTCTGTGTTGCAACTGCCTAAGCAATGATCAGGCAGTCTCGACCACATCCCACATGTGCCTCCCCTACAGCTATCTCATTGGTGAGTCTCATGTCATTTGGAATCCATAATTCCCCTTTGCCTAGGCCCCAGTCATTCCCTGCCTCAATCACACCATTTTCATCTACCCCAATATCCCTACGACCCTGTAGGCCTTCCTCCCTCGTGAACTTCCCCAAATCATAAGTCTCTAGCCTGGCCAGACTGTCTGTCACAAAGAGAAAAAATGCCAAGTTTTGATTCTTCTCCATACAACTACGATTGAAGTTTCCCAGCTCTATCATTTGCACAATTGAAAATGTCCTCACATCCCCCAGCATCCCGAGACATTTAATATTGGTAAGCCAGCGAAATGTACTTCTACTCATCAATATTGTCCAGAACTACATCTATTTCTCTAAGAAGGGAATGTCGAAAAAGCATTTGCCACATTTTCTTCATGTTAGGCTTGCAAATACCCATTTGGATGCAAATCACCAAGAACATTGTCATTATGCTCGAGTTTACTTTGTATTTGTGGGTCGCTCGCAAGAACTCAGTACTCTGAACCCTCTCTATCACATACAGAATTAGGGGATGCTTTGACTCCATCACCATGAGTAGACATTTTTTTTCTAAAATTTCACCTAGGAAAGACATCTGTTGTTTGGTTGCTTTCAGCAGAACAAGAGTATCCATCACTATAGCTTCCAGAGCACTGGTGCAGTCACGGTTACGAGGATCCTCAAGGAGAACAATCTAGATCATGCAGTAATAAACACAACACAATCAACACAATATGGAGGCAATACAGAATTAGATTTATTAAATCAAAGAAATTGATTACAAACTGCAGGCAACATGCAGACTACAACATTCGGCTCACAAGATTGAGTACAAAACATGCATGTTATGCAACATCCAGCTCAACCAAGAATGCAAGACAACTCTAAAACTCCTGTTCCTTAGATCTATCTTTTATGTTCTCAAAACCTCTTACTAAATGCTTAATTACATTGATTTATATGATCAAGGAAGATCTGTGTTGACCCAAGATGAAATAAATGCCGATGAACAAGATGAAATGTGTAAAACAACAAGGTTGGCATCTGCCAAAGATATCCCTCTAGAAAAATCCAAAGGATGAAGTGCGGACCTAGTGGAAGATCGGCGACATACCAAGGAATGTTGGAAACAACTTACTGAAGCACCAAAAGATACATAAGAGATCCGCAAGATTTGCCAATATCAAATAGGTCCAAGCAATTCTGGTGTTCTAAGCCAGAAAATTGTCTCAGATTTCAAAAGTGATAACTTGTCGAGAAAAGATCCAAATATCCCATAGACCAAGGATAAGGTAGATGAACATTTCCACGATCGAAATCCAACTCTGCAAGATCCAATGAGAAAATTCAAAGAAACACAAAATGAAATGTTGAACTGCAAAATAGGAACAAACTAAAAAGAAAATGTTTTTGGTTGATGCAATATTGCCAAGAACAAGGGATGCTCCTACATCAAAAATTTGGGGTTGATTGAAAAGTGAGTCCCTCACTTTGTTGGGGCTAAAGGAAAACAAAGACGGTCCACCTCATCCTGAGAAATCCATGATGAATCTTCAACTAGTCTTCCTTTCTACAAGACAAAATGATTGATAATGACCAAAGATTGAAAGTCATGATGATCTCAACAAGAACTAATTAAAAATACGAGAAATGCAATTTAAAGAGGAAGAAAGCATAGAAGAATGAAAAAGTGTCAACAAATGATAAAGATCATGTTCACGACATAGAATAAATGTCAATTGATGCGAAAACCCTAAAATAAGGTCGCATAGACATGTTAGAGTATGGCATCACAAGAATTGACCATTTTTAGATGCCTGTAGTGTGGAAAACTTTTGGAATGTCCATGCAAATGCAATTGGCGATTATAAGGCCAAATTATTGTCAACTACCCCATTTCATGCCCAATATTTATTCTTTTCAAATCCTATTTACTCCTATATTAACCAAATCATTTAAGGATAGATTCAATGAGTTTAACAATCTACTAAGGTAACATTAAAAGAATTGTGGAATGAGTGCAAGCATACTCGATCTCTATAGCCACCATCTTCAATCGAGATCTCCTTTTGAGGTAAGATTCCCTCCAAAGCGAGATCATCGCTAGCAATTATTTATCAAGAACATCTTCCCACATATAATAATGACTCATGTAGCTAAAATAATGTGACCTATGTGTCTATGCAGATTGATTCTTCCTCTCCTTTCCTTTGTTGTTCTTTTCCTACCCACTTTAGAGAGGTTGATTTCTCATTACTTCATGTTTGGGTTAATCTTAAACCATGCACACTAAGCAACATATTAAGTCTATAGAATGTCAGTCAATTCTGAGTTTTTAATACTTTTAAGCCTAGAAGTCAAAGCTTAGTGTGTGTGATTTAAGTCATCCAGATGTTTTGTGCATGAAGAGATGGTAAGAAAAGGCCAAGCATTCCCAATTGTCTTGCTTGGGTGTCCCTTGAATCAAATATCTTCATTTTTCCCCTTCCAGGTGCAGAGCCCCCCTCTCTTTGTAATCAACCATTTTTTTAACTAATGAAACTCTTTGTTTGCTCTATTCTCTTGGCACAAACATAGTGACTTGAGCATGCAATCTAGTTTCTCTTGTGCATCTTTAAGAGAAAGAGTGATGTTTTGAACTAAGAGACTCCCCTCAATGCTTCCACTTACGTGGCCAAAGATAGTTGTTTTCCTAACTACCCAAACTCATGCAACAAGGGAAAAACATTAAATAAATAAATAGAAATTATGTACTAGTTCGACTCTTCTACCCATGATAAATGTCCCCTTGTAAGGCATGTAGCCTCCATGATCCCAATTTTTCACATGTGTAAATTCAACAAAATTCTCAACAAGCAACTTGTTTTTCAAAATTAGGTCTAAATATTAGTCTCTACTACCTAAGTGACCTGTATAAGAAATCATTTAGTATTTTCTTATCATCTTATCCATTTGGGGTTTGACATTTAATATTTTTAAATAATAGATCAATTCAAGACTAAAATGGCCATAAATAATTTAAAAAATATGAAATTAAATAACTTTATTAATTAATAAAAATATGGGTTGAGATAGCATCACTATGTTGTCGCAAACCTCAAAACATAGATGCAAATATTCTAGGTTGTCTAGACAACAACTTAACCTTCCATACATTCAATGCAAAGCACAAGAAATACCAAAGAGATCAAAAACTAATGTGCAGAGCATATACAAACATCATATGAGGGTCAAAATGCTCTTTTAATATTCTTCACAGTATCATGAATAAATGAGTTGGCACAAGAAAAACTATATTGAACTCAATAGCATAGTTAAGTTCTAGGAAACGAATCTTGAGATTTAAGAAGTAATCTCATACTTGTGATACACCTAAACATTTGAGACTTAAGAAGAAGTAGAGTTAAAAAAATATGGTCAATTCTCCAAAACTGCAAGAGAAAATATTGGATTGTAGAGAAGTGTGAAACATTTATCTAACCCATCCTGATAAGCAACAACACTATCTTTAATTTGCATGCCCTCGAAATAATTGTGTTGACTTTTGTGACCTAAAATGGGAAACATGCAAACAACGCATGCACCTCTATCTTACTTCCATTATGCAAGACCATATCTTCAAAGGAACAGAAATGAGATACAATATTTTGAGCCAAAGACACCACAAATTGGCACAAGATACTTGAGTTGTTTCATTGCAATATTCTATCAACTAGGGAATATTTGACATCCAACCATGAACCACATTTTGACATTATTAGCATATTTGACATCCAACATATTATTTTGACATCCAACTATGAATTACATATCAACACTTTTGACATCCAACCATGAATAACATATCAACACACTTAACATCCAACCATGAACATCAAGGGTAAAGATATTACAACTCTTCAATTCAACTCTACACTGTCCTCTTAGATATAATAATCTTATGCAGATTTTTCCCCTTTATAAAAAAACCTCCCCTTTTGGGCATCCAAACAAGTACATTCGAATGTTATCATACATTGACATCAATGACAACACACTTATAACACCACAAAACTCCAAATATGCAACAACCACAACATGCAACACATTGTTCCATATGGGTCAAGACATAAATGACAACATATTGCTCCATATCTGCAACATTAAGTAGGGGAAAGTTGTTTTGAATTTAAAAATGTGATAGCACCCTTATAGACTTAAAATGACATTGACGAAAGGAGGTTCTTAAAATAAGGGCCCAAAGAGGAACGTGTTGAATTTTTAAAAAGTAAAATATGACTCATTTTCTTGAATTGCGAATTAATTCAATGTAAGAATAGATCCCAAAATACTTAGAGAAATGGGAAAATAAAAATTGCTAAGAGTGTGAGATTAGACTCATAATAAAATGAGTACGCTTGAGTATGCTACATTTATCCCCCACTTTAGTGGGAGTATGAACTTACACTCATACTTACAGTAAAGTAGAAATGAAGAAAGAGCATCTGAGAACATCTAAGAGCAAGACAAGCTATGGATAGGATATCGCTAAGTTTGAGGGATGATCAAGCCCTCAATCATAGGATCATATTAATCAATGCAAATAACCTTTAAATATACACAAAGAAAACAACATTAGTACTAAATCAAACAAAAGACCTTTCCAAGTCAACTAGTTGAAGACACCTTGACGTCAAAATGTCTCAACTGCTAATTCTCAATGTGTTATTGCAAGAGTACAAGTGGACTTATAGAAATAAAAAGGATGTACACCAATTGAATAGAAAAGAAGATATATGGCATCTAGGTCTACCAAGGAACTATTTGCTATGAACCATATGAGAAGAGAGAAAGAGAAGAGATATGACTTCTTGGTCTAGCAAGAAATCGCTTACTACAAGTCATGTTAGAAAAGGGTTAGTGCAGGATCAAGGGGGGCCAAAAAAGTGGCGATGTGAAAAAAATAGCCTACTTCACTCGCCTAAAAATGCAAAAATCCGTGTTGACTTTTTGCTTGGCCTAGGTGTTAGTACACCTTGGCCTAGTAATTACCTATGCAAATTGGATATCTGATTTTTATTTGTAATTTTAATTTAAAAAATATATTATATGTTGCATATTATATAATATATAATATATTATTATATTATATAATATATAATATATTATTATATTATATAATATATATAATGTAATAATATATTATATAATATAATACGTATTATATATATATTATTATATTATATTATAATATAATAATATATTATATAATACGTATTATATAATACAATATTATATTATATATAATATAATATAATATAATACAATACGTATTATATAATATAATAATATATTATTATATTATATTATATTATAATATAATAATATATTATTATATTATATTATATTATATTATATTATATTATATTATATTATATTATATTATATTATAATAATATATTATATAATACAATATTATATTATATTATATTATATTATATTATATTATATTATATTATATTATATTATATATAATATAATATCATATTATATTATATTATATATTATAATATCATATTATATTATATTATATATTATAATATCATATTATATTATATTATATATTATAATATATAATATAATACAATACGTATTATATAATATATAATACGACAGTGACAGCCCGTGAGTCATTTTTAACTCACGGGCTGCGCGATTTCATCAAAATCTGATATCCGATGCACCTGATATACAGTGTTTTGGCAAAAAATTGCTAAAAAATAGATTGAGAGGTAAGAATTTTATCGTTTTCAATCATTTTCATTCATTTTTTGTATTTTTTGTTAATGTTTATTTGATTTTTCATTGAAAATGTGGTTTTTTTCATGAAAACTAGGTTTTTCTAAAGCAAATACCTAATTGTTTAAATTTGTTAACTAAATTTAATTGTTTACATTCAATTAGGTTAAAAATTGGGGATAACAATGAAAACACTAACCAACCACAACTGCAACAACCAAACCCTCATTTGCTAAACCCCCCCTCAATTCAGGATTTGATTGCACAAAATTTGAATGAATTGAGGGGGATTGCAAAAGTATATTGTAGGATCCCTCGTCTAAACCCAATGTTTGATCCTCTCATGTTGATCATAAAAAGTATGGAAACCATGACTGAGGAGCACAATGCCACCCTTTTGTGGCGAGATTCTATGAGGGAAAAATATGCAAATGGCTTGTCGTATAAGGATATCAAGGATCTCAAGATATCCAAAGCCGAAATCGCCTCATTGTTTGTCAATCCCCGTACTGATCAGCCCGTAGATCCCAAAAAAACAAAACTTTCTATTAAACTTTTGGGATTGTTGGTGGATGGTTTTCAACAAACCACCCAACAACAATCTTGATATCCCCTTCTATTTCATAAAAAAATTGTATGTTGAGTTTGTTTTACACAAACATGTGAACTACTTTGACATCCAACCTTTCCAGGGTGTAGGTTTAGGTATGCCCCAAAATAGACCTGGGGCAGTCAAAGTAGTCCAGGGCCCATATGTTCCCCCTCCTCCTATTGATCCCCCACCTGCAGTGCAGCATCCTGATATCATTTGTGAGGCAGCTTCACGGACCATATCGGCTATTCACTCTTTGAGTAGCCTTTTGGTTTCTCAGGATGGGTCAGTAGCTCAGCCTACTTTTGATGGTAGCAATGCATCCAGTGGTGTTGACATGTCATCCTCGGCTCCACACATATGTGTACCCCATAGTTGTGTCATGTGTGGGCATGTATGCTTGGCTCCAGTTGGACAACCCATTGATCCTCCTGCAGATAGTGCAGATTATGGGGTGCATGAGATACATGATGCACCAGATGTTATGACACAGACTGGAGGATACCCTGGGGAGTCCTCACATGCTAAAGGCAAGGAGGCACCGTCATCATACATTTATGATGTAGTGGTAAGATTTGTATTTTCACAGTTCATGTTATAATTTAAATGAATATTTATAATCTAGATAATATTAAGTACTAATTTTTATTTACATGGTCTATTTAACAGTTGATGACTGAGGAGGAGTTGAGACAGATTCAGGAGGGCACCTTGTCAACCATTTCATTTGGCCTTGATAGCTTGACGGTACATATATTATTGCACATGCTCATCAATTATATTGCTATTAATTAGATTATGTAGTAACTTGCATGTATATCTTATTTTACTCTTGTAGGGCACAAGCAACACGAGTGCGGGGTAGTGTGATTTAGGATATGGTAGTGCAGTTGGAGACAAGGGAAAGGTAATTGAATGCAAATATGATTGAATGAATAGTTTAAATAACTTATAGTGATTATACATGTCTAGACATAGATTGATAGTTTCATATACTTGTTGTGCATATATACAGAGAATTCTTGGCTTCACATCCTTGATGACTACACCTAGTATACCTGAAGAAGAAGAAGAGATGCCTCGAGTAGATGTGTGTTTATATTATTTTTTGATTAGTAGATATAATTTTTTATTATCAGTGACAATTATATGCTAACTTGTATCAATGTCATGTTTCTGAACATATGTAGGCTGTGTATGAAAATATTCAAAACATACCTCCTCTACCGAAGACATACATCAAGAGTCCTACAAAGCTGAAGAGAAAATGTGGAGATGAGGTAAACATGAATAGTTCAATTATAGTTCATTTTTAGGTTAACTTTTCAAATGTGAATTATATAATATAACTAATATTAATCGTGGTTTGTTTTTCTTGTGCAGGATCCTTCAGAGCCGAGCAGTGCGGCAAAGAGGATCAATTTTGATGATCCATCAGCAGCTTAGGATGTTATAGATAGTTTTGGGATGCTTACATGTCTAGTTGGCATGTATATTTTGTATATGGACATACAACGTATTTAGACATACATTTTGTTTCAGTTGGTGTTTATGCCATATTTATGTATGGACATACATTGGTAATCATTTGACATTTTTATATATATAGAAGTTGATATTCGATCATATAAATTGTTGCTCATATGTGCGTGGTGTTATCATGGAAATCTTTAATCTTCATTCCAATAATTAACAATGGTTAATAATGTCTATTTAATGAACAATACAATTCATTTCATTTCATCGTAAGTGTTGTTTTTATAATGAACAATACAATTCATGAACAATACAATTCATTTAATGAACAATACAATACAATTCATGATAAATACAATTCATTTAATGAACAATACAATACAATTCATGATAAATACAATTCATTTAATGAACAATACAATACAATTCATTTAATGAACAATACTTCATACAATTCATTATTACCCTATGCATGGTCCTATTTTACCCCCCACCTCAGTCGAACGCTCAAGGTTTTATTAGGGCAGTAACTTTTCGGTTGGCGAAAAAATCGTTAGTCTCACTCAATGGAATGTTGTCACGTGGCCAATTTCTCGTTCTGCTCGTCGTGATGACGAATTGTCAGCTCTAACATGTCCAGTTAGGCATTATTACCCTATGCATGCTCCTATTCCCCCCCCCCCCCACTCGATCGAACGCTCAGGGTCATACCCTACTGGCGTCGTCCCTTGAGCACCCTAAGTGCTCAAAATTGTCAAACTTTGACAGGCCCTAACTCAGAATCCATGACACTTGCAAACAATTCGTTTGAACCTACGGGGCCACGAGAGGGTTCCTTACAAAAGCTTATCTCGATTTTTCAAGTTGCCCTACAGTTTTATTAGGGCAGCAATTTTTCTGTTGGCAAAAAAATCATCAGTCTCACTCAATCGAATGTTGTCGCGTGGCCGATTTCTTGTTCTGCTCATCGCGAAGATGAACCGTCAGCTCCGACATGTTCAGTTAGGCATTATTACCCTACGCATGCTCCTATTTTTCCCCCCCACTTGATCGAACGCTCAGGGTCATACCCTACCGACATCGTCCCTTGACCGCCCTAAGTGCTCAAAATTATCAAACTTTGAGAGGCCCTAACTCGGAATCTATGGCACCTACAAACAATTTGTTTGAACCGAAGGAGCCATGAGAGTGGTCCCTACAAAAGCCTATCTTGGTTTTTCAAGTTGCCCTACGGTTTTTTTAGGGCAGCAATTTTTCTGTTGGCGAAAAAATCATCAGTCTCACTCAATCGAATGTTGTCGCATGGCCGATTTCTTGTTCTTCTCGTCACAATGATGAACCATCAGCTCTGAAATGTCCAGTTAGGCATTATTACCCTACGCATTCTCCTATTTTGCCCCCCCACTCGACCGAACGCTCGGGGTCATACCCTACCGGCGTCATCCCTTGAGCGCCCTAAGTGCTCAAAATTGTCAAACTTTAACAGGCCCTAACTCAGAATCTGTGGCACCTGCGAACAATCCATTTGAACCTACGGGGCCACGAGAGGGGTCCCCACAAAATCCTATCTCGGTTTTTCAAGTTGCCCTACGGTTTTATGAGGGCGGCAATTTTGTTGTTGGCAAAAAAATCGTCAGTCTCACTCAATGGAATGTTGTCGCGTGGCCGATTTCTCATTCTGCTCGTCACAATGATGAACCTTTGGCTCTGACATGTCCAGTTAGGCATTATTACCCTACGCATGCTCTTATTTTGCCCCCCCACTCGATCAAACGCTCGGGGTCATACCCTATCAGCGTCGTCCCTTGAGCACCCTAAGTGCTCAAAATTGTCAAACTTTGACGGGCCCTAACTCAAAATCTGTGGCACCTACAAATGATCTATTTTAACCTACGGGGCCATGAGAGGGGTCCCTACAAAATCCTATCTCGATTTTTCAAGTTTCCCTACGGTTTTATTAGGGCAGCAATTTTTCTGTTGGCAAAAAAATCGTCAGTCTCAATGGAATGTTGTCACGTGGCCGATTTCTCATTATGATCTTCGCAATGATGAACTGTCAGCTCTAGCATGTCTAGTTAGGCATTATTACCCTACACATGCTCCTATTTTTCCCCCCAACTCGATCGAATGCTTGGGGTCATACCCTACCGGCATCATCCCTTGAGCGCCCTAAGTGCTCAAAATTGTCAAACTTTGACGGGCCCTAACTCGAAATCCGTGGCACTTGTGAACAATCCATTGAACCTACGAGGCCATGAGAGGGGTCCCTACAGAAGCCTATCTCGGTTTTTCAATTTGCCCTACGGTTTTATTAGGGCAGCAATTTTTCTATTGGCGAAAAAATCATCAGTCTCACTCAATCAAATGTCGTCGCGTCATCGATTTCTCGTTCTGCTCGTCGCAATGAAGAACCTTCAACTCCAATATGTCCAGCTAGGCATTATTACCCTACGCATTTTCCTATTTTGCCCCCCCACTTGATCGAACATTCGGGGTCATACCCTATCGGTGTCGTCCCTTGAGTGCCCTAAGTGCTTGAAATTGTCAAACTTTGACAGGCCCGAACTCAAAATTTGTGGCACCTGCGAACAATCTGTTTGAACCTACGGGGCCACAAGAGGGGTCCCTACAAAAACCTATCTCGGTTTTTCAAGTTTCCCTACGGTTTTATTAGGGCAGCAATTTTTCTGTTGGTGAAAAAATCGTCAATCTCACTCAATCGAATGTTGTCGCGTGGCCGATTTCTCGTTCTGCTCATCGCGATGATGAACCGTCGGCTCCGACATGTCCAGTTAGGCATTATTACCCTACACATGCTCCTATTTTTCCCCCCCACTCGATCGAACGTTCGCGGTCATACCTTACCGGCGTCGTCCCTTGAACACCCTAAGTGCTCAAAATTGTCAAACTTTGACGAGCCCTAACTCAGAATCCGTGGCACTTGCGAATGATCTGTTTGAACCTACATGGCCACAAGAGGGGTCCCTACAAAAGTATATCTCGGTTTTTCAAGTTTCCCTAAGGTTTTATTAGGGAAGCAATTTTTCTGTTGGCAAAAAAATCGTTAGTCTCACTTAATGGAATGTTGTCGCGTGGCCGATTTCTCATTCTGCTCGTCGCGATGACGAACCGTCAGCTCTTACATGTCTAGTTAGGTATTATTACCCTACGCATGCTCCTATTTCCCCCCCCCCCCCCCCACTCGATCGAACGCTCGTGGTCATACCCTACCGGCATTGTCCCTTGAGCACCCTAAGTGCTCAAAATTGTCAAACTTTGACAGGCCCTAACTCAGAATTTGTGGCACCTACGAAGGATCCATTTGAACCTATGGGGCCACAAGAGGGGTCCCTACAAAAGCCTATCTCAGTTTTTCAAGTTTCCCTACGGTTTTATTAGGGCAGAAATTTTTCTGTTGGCAAAAAAATCGTCAGTCTCACTCAATCGAATGTTGTCGCATGGTCGATTTCTCGTTCTGCTCGTCGCGATGATGAACTATCAGCTCTGACATGTCCAATTAGGCATTATTACCCTACGCATGCTCCTATTTTGCCCCCCCACTCGATCAAACGTTCGGGGTCATACCCTACCGGCATCGTCCCTTAAGCGCCCTAAGTGCTAAAATTATATATAAACAAGCATTACACTGTAGACACATAATGATCATGAATATTTCCATGTATTGTATACACATAATTACCATTATACTTGCATGTGACATCCATGAAGGGATATGCAAACATGATTTTTTTTTCATTATCAATACAACTACACCAATGTACTCATGTATAGATACATGGACATTATCATCAATATAACTAAACCAATTTGCTCATGGACATTGTATATCATCATAACAATGTTACATCAATTCACATCCATATACAATTACAACATCCCACTTCATCTACATCAGACATCCTCATGTCCTAAGAGAAAAGCTTACATACAGCAATGCCTGCATATAAATGAAGACCAAAATAAGTAAACTTTTTATGCGGAATGAATGTGCTACAAGAAACAAATTATAATAGTTAATACAAATTAGTTTGGCAAATTATAAATAGATCATTTCAAACATTTTTAAGATGCACAAGATTGCATAATTACGAAACTTACCAGTTTCTCTACAAAGTATACAAGCATAACTTTGAAGAAAGACACATGTTGATTAAAGCCCTTCTCACTGCATTTCTCTTCATGGTTGAAGATGATGGTAGATATAGTCATTTCTAAATAGCAATACATTCACTTGACTTAATGTTTATGCACAAAATTTTATCTCATTAATGCACAAAAGAATATGTACCATCACCAAGATTCAAATGCCTGCATATAAATAAAGACCAAAATAAGTAACCTTTTTATGCGGAATGAATGTGCTACAAGAAACAAATTATAACACTTAATACAAATTAGTTTGGCAAATTATAAATAGATCATTTTAAACATTTTTAAGATGCACAAGATTGTATAATTATGAAACTTACCAGTCAACGGCGAATGATCTAGCATGAACCTATATATCATCAAAAATCTTAATGTGATGTACTATTGTATATCATCAAAAAATACCTACATGAGCATAAAGGTTTTGCGATAATTATATCATCAAAAATTGTCAGATAGTGTTCTCTAATAACAAAAATTGTAAAGCTCATCAAATACATGATAATAAGTCATGTTGCAAAATACGTCCCTTCCGATTATATCGTGTACCCGCTATGTGCATGCAAAAACCGTGTTGCCAAAAAAAAACGTTCATCAATAGACCTTCATTTTCAACACATCCTTAATATACACGTAACAAACTTGATCATTAAGGTTTAATGATCATTGTTTGAAATGAAATGCATGATAAAAAATAAGGCACCATTAAAGACCTACTACTCAAGTGTGCCTGAAGGGTCATCTCTTTGTTTAAGAGTATCCAGTATTGCTTCATGATCAACAGTGGTCACTGCCCATAGCTCTTTGGTCTTCGGTTTTGCTTGATGCTTCAACAAATTGACATTTCTAGCTATAATAAGGTGTGAATACATTATAATGGTTTTGTGTCTCTCATAGTATTCAAATGCAGGTATGCCATTCTTTCTAATCATGTATGTTCACAACCAAGTTCCCACAACAACAACTGAACCTGTAGGATATGTGAACCCATCATCATTTGTCACTGGTTGTGTTAGCTTTTGTTTTCCCTATACACATCGTGCCAACCAATATTCTGATCTCTCTTCATTCCCTTGCGGTGCAACAACTACAAAAACATGTCCTGGCTATACAAGATTTGATAGACGATCATACTCAAGTGAACTTTCCATGTCATCGTTTGACAAGGATATTGTTTGAGATAAAGGAGTTAGATACTAGGGAACCCACGTATCAACCCACTCACTTGACTTGCACTGATCCCAATCACACCGAACACAACTCTGACAAAAACAAGCCAACGCTCATGTCCAAATGGTCCATGTACTTGCATCTGAGCTGAGAAATGAATGCATCTTTGAAGAATCTTTAATTGTTTGACAATCCAATCTATCTCCCACTATTCCCTCCTCAACCAACCAAAAGAATCTGCTCACTGCTGAATCAAGAGTACCTCCATGTGACAATGTTGAACTACACCAATCAATAATAGAACGTGCATCAGAGAAATTTTCACCTGAAATCCTCAATCGCTCCTTAACTAGAGCTCTCTTCAAACATGCACCTGCTCCATCATGCTCTCCCTTCCCATGCCTTGCGTCAAAAAAACACCAAATATGAGGTCCTCTCCACATGCATTCTACTCAACCAATAAAACATACGGGCATTCTTGAATTGACCCGTACAGTTATCTGACCATACTATATGTCATTCAATTGCAATATCTTTCTCGTGCAAGAACTCAAAAAAATCTCGAAAGAATGTTGTACATACTCGGAGGAGTGTGATCTATCATCACTCATATAAAAATGATACTCCCTGATTATCTTCCTGTCCTCTTCTATACTATCAGGAGCATGTATATATGTAATGTGAACAAAAATAGTAATCTGGACTGAATTGTAGTACTGAGACGGTAGCTCATTCTATGGTTGAAATGTATAGTTCTCTGTAAAATCAACCACTGATAGAATAGTTCCAATCCGGAAAGAGTTCTTACACATTCTGAATTGTTGATCCAACCATTAAGACCAATGGGTGTGCCTTGCATACTTGTAGAAAATATTTTCCTTAAAATCCAAAATAAAATCAGCAATACTCACTTCTCTTGAGACTAATTCGCATCTAGAACCTTCACCTCCACTCTTCAAAGTATATTTCACTATCTCATATCTTTTTTTCTCAACATAATTCTTTCCAAACTCATGTTCGCTGCCCTCATGAAAACATGAAACAAACTTTGACAACCCACCACATTCTGAGCACTTGTCATTCAAACAATCATTTCTATAGAAATAAAAGCCATCATCTCTAGGGCATAAAAATAGATCTTGCAAGTCTCTTGATGATCTCGGAAATAGCATTGCACCACACTCCTGCAACATCTCATTAGTATGCATCGTAGAACGAATATGATATAAAAGTTCATGGTACATGGAAAACTCCACATGGTACTTACAACAACAAGTATTATGAATCTTAAGAGGAACACAATAAAATGGTTTCAAAGATTCAAAGGCCCTTTGTGATATTTTCAAAGTTGGATGTACTTCACAAAATCTTTTGTACAACATTGTTTGGTTTGATTCCAAGAAATGTTTGGGATGTGCTGTGCGGTCTCGGTTGTCGATTATTAATTTCAAAACGTCCTTTACATTGGGTGACACTCTAGAATTAGAGTGCCAAAATTGTTGAATCTCCTCCTTCACATTGTCAGTCAACTTTCTATCAACACGTGGAAGCCTCCCACCAAAAGCCCATGTATCTTGTTGAAGTGGATCATCAAGTCTTTGTCTTCGTGCAAGTGCTCTATCCAAAGTTTTACGGTTTATGTTAAAATCAACACAAGTTTGTCTCATTTGACGAGCCTTCCTCAATTGATGTCTTACTAAGGAGGTTGTAATCACTCTTCGAGCGACTCTCTTATTTATTTCTTTGGTATTCTTTCCAATAGAATTGAGAGCATCAAATAGATTTTTTGCAATAATAGAATTTCTCTCCATCTTCTTGTTCATATGAATCTTCAATTTGTTTATCAATGGCCTTATCTTTAGCAATTGAACAAAGAGTTGGCATTGCTCAGTCAATGTCTTATTGCTAAAATTTTAGTTGAAAAGTTGTGTATCCCACAACCGAACAGTTCTTGTTGACCTCTTGCCTTCAAGATTCACAATAATGTTCTCATCGATTTCAAATAACCATTTTGGGGTTCTTGAAGGTCTTGGATTTGGAATTTGTCTTTCATCCATGAGAGGGTCTTCATTTCTAAAGTAATTAGGTGTTACATATGGTTCACTTGGTTGAGCAATTCCACCTTCAATGTTAAAGTTTTCACATTTTCACCTCCTATGTCAAAATTTTCCAAATGTTGAGCATTTTCATTATCACTTTCAACATTTTCAATATTTTCACTTTCAAAATCTACATTTTCATTTTCAATAACTTGTGGCACATTTTCAAATAAAATTTCCTCTTCAGTTGAAGTAACATTAGCAATATTTAACATACCTTGCCTTCTCCTCCTATGACATTCTCTATCTCTTTCTCTATACACTTCAATTTGGTCATTTGAAATTTTTCTTTTGCGTTTAGACTTCCGACGACTACTACTCCCAATTTCCCTCCACCCATATGCTCCTTCGTGATTGACAATGTAAGTTTTCACTTTAAGAATCTCCCAAAAGCACAAATTTGTCTCTAGCTGTCTGAAAACCCGTGATCCTTGATAGAAAACAGAATATGCAGACTGTGGGCCGTTGGAATCTACAAAATGGCCCACAAACCCTTTTTTTCTTTTTTTTGGTACTAAAATCGGATATCCGATTTTAGTACAAAAATTTGTGGTCCCCAAAAATTTTCCCGTTGCCGCCATTTATTTGCTAAACTACCACATGGCAAAAATCCGATATCCGATTAAATCGGATATTGGATTTTATTAGTCATATTTTAGAGAGAGAGAGAGAGAGGGAGGGAGACGAGGAGAGAGAGAGAGAGAGAGAGAGAGAGAGAGAGAGAGAGAGAGAGGGGGGGGGGGAGAGGGTAATATGGTGTCCCATAACCCTTATGACCTCTTAGGACACCATATGACCCCTAAGGACAACATACGACCCCTTATGACACCATATTGTGTCATTAGGGGTCATATGGTGTCCATAGGCGTCATATGGTGTCCTAGGACACCATATGACCCCTAAAGACACCAAATTATGTCATTATAGGTCATCTGTTGTCCTAAGGGGTTGTAAGACACCATATGACCCAAAGCGACCCAATATGGTGTCATTGGGGTTCATATGGTGTCCTAAGAGGTCATAAGGGTTCATGGGAGACCATATGACCCCTTAGGACACCATATGACCCCTAACGACATGATTTGGTGTCTTAAGGGGTCCTATGGTGTCGTCAGGGGTCTTATGGTGTCCATAAGGGTCATATGATGTCTTGGGACACCATATGACCCCTAATGACACCATATTGGGTCGCTTTGGGTCATATTGTGTCCTAAGGGGTCATATTGTGTCCTACGACCCCTTAGGACACCATATGACCCCTAACGACATGATTTGGTGTCGTTAGGGGTCCTATGGTGTCGTTAAGGGTCATATGGTGTCCATAGGGGTCATATGGTGTCTTGGGACACCATAGGACCCCTTAAGACACCAAATTGTGTCATTGGGGTTCATATGGTGTCCTAAGGGGTCGTAAGACACAATATGACCCCTAACGACATGATTTGGTGTCTTAAGGGGTCCTATGGTGTCGTTAGGGGTCATATGGTGTCCATAGGGGTCATATGGTGTCTTGGGACACCATAAGACCCCTTAAGACACCAAATTGTGTTGTTAGGGGTCATATGGTGTCCTAAGGGGTTATATGGTGTCCCATGAACCCCTATGGATACCATATGACCCCTAACGACACCATAAGACACCAAATCATTTCATTAGGGGTCATATGGTGTCCTAAGGGGTCGTAGGACACAATATGACCCCTTAGGACACAATATGACCCAAAGCAACCCAATATGGTGTAATTAGGGGTCATATGGTGTCCTAAGAGGTCATAAGGGTTCATGGGACACCATATGACCCCTAACGACACGATTTGGTGTCTTAAGGGGTCCTATGGTGTCGTTAGGGGTCAAATGATGTCTTGGGACACCATATGACCCCTAATGACACCATATTGGGTCGCTTTGGGTCATATTGTGTCCTAAGGGGTCATATTGTGTCCTATGACCCTTTAGGACACCATATGACCCCTAACAACATGATTTGGTGTCTTAAGGGGTCCTATGGTGTCGTTAGGGGTCATATGGTGTCTTGGGACACCATAGGACCCCTTAAGACACCAAATTATGTCGTTAGGGGTCATATGGTGTCCTAAGGGGTCTTAAGACACAATATGACCCCTAACGACATGATTTGGTTTCTTAAGGGGTCCTATGGTGTCATTAGGGGTCATATGGTGTCCATAGGGGTCATATGGTGTCTTGGGACACCATAGGACCCCTTAAGACACCAAATTGTGTCGTTAGGGGTCATATGGTGTCCTAAGGGGTTATATGGTGTCCCATGAACCCCTACGCACATCATATGACCCTTAACCACACCAAAGGACCCCTTAAGACACCAAATCATGTCGTTAGGGGTCATATGGTGTCCTAAGGGGTCGTAGGACACAAT